>NW_026889792.1:3062500-3322500 GCF_033153115.1 Saccostrea echinata
TCACTGGGTATTGAGTTGTTGGCACATTCATGAATTAGCGCTACACACTAACACGCCGTATATTGTATTAATAAATGATTTCTTAGCGGTATTCATGAATTAGCGCATCGTTGTCCATGCCAAAGCCACTAAAATATGAAGCCCGCTTTTTTGAATACACTTACAGTATTTTAAATAAATATGTTATTGAATTTTTCTCTCACGAATGTTTTGGGGGGTACACATAATTTTAGCTGGGTAAAAGTACCGGGTACTGGCAGATTTTGAAAGGCCTGCTGTATGTACCTCGAGATACATTTTAATTTTGATGTTGTAAATCAAGTCCTGTGCCATGTCTGTGATGACTTGATTCAGTTCTGATCAGGATGAATTGATAACTTGATGCAAGTTACATTACACTGTGTATACCTATATTCATAACAAAGGAAGAAACATGCTATGCATGTACCTAACAAGCTAAGTCATGGTTTGAGGACATCAACAAGAATGTATGATGTAAATACAAAAAACGTGGGATAATGAATTGGGCAACAGCTGCCTAACTGAGTAATCTTTTCCTCTTGTACGCAGCTACTGGTAGAGAAGGCTGGTGAATTACTATAAAACTTTTACATACTTTAGTCTGAGGTCACCACTGTGTGGGATGTCTATGTAACGACCACATCTACAAAGCCAACCACAGAAATTGTCTAATTGCATTGTTAAGATTGATGCATTAGGTTTTTTTTTTAAATCAAAAAACAAAAAGGAGTACATACCAACTGCTAGAATGATGAATTGAAAAATGCTTTGTTTTTTTGTACAATACATAATCAGCTTCATAATGATTCATATTATAGAACATGTTTAAAGAATGCAAAGATATAAAAAAAAAAAAATTATGAGAATTAATCATTTAGATAATTCTTACTAACATTGCCTCAGAGTATATAAACGTTGTATACATGTTAACTCGAAGTTTATGATGTTATTGTATTTAGACTAATGAAGATAATCACTTAACTATTTGACAACTAATGTTGTGATGTCTAAGAGTACGCAGAATTACATCTCAGATAATTTCAGAGAAAACAAGATATAAGCTGTTATGCTTAAAGCCTGCTCTGAATAGATTCATCTTTTAGAGTATTCAACCTAATGTTTATTTAATAAATAAATCAAAAGCACTGAATACTTCAATAATGTGCCTTGTATGTTAACCTGAATTTCCATCAAATCCATGTTTTAAGAGCAAGGAAAACTAAATGCGTAGTAATATTGTGGCTTGACCTTTTCTAATGTCAGTTTGGTCACCACCATTGGGTCACAGGGTCAAGGTAAACAAGTGACTAATGATAGTTTATATGTCAGTGAGTTAAAATGGATAAGAAAATATCGTACTAACTTGAAATTTATGTAATTTTTACCAGTCCTGCATTACTGAACCAAAAAAAAAATGTTTTTTTCAATGAGAACTGATGAAATGTCTGTTAGTAAATCACTATTTCATTTGTAATTTTCAGATTTTAGATTTTGTGATGACATTAAATATATCATTTTTGTTCTCCCTGCTTTCCTTGTAGATGTTTTAGGCTGTGTTTATTACCGTCTTCCTTGGAAGATGGTATACAGAGTTGAAGTATTTTACAGTCTTCGGACTATGCACTTCCTCTCTTTTGTGATTGGTAGAAATTGCATGATGAGAAAATTTTCAATTATTTCATTGGTTGAAATGCTGTTCAAGGCAAGGGAGATAAGTTTCTGATGATCTAATTTCGGTACGACTTAACAATTTTTCAACATTTTCAATCGTAAAAAAATATGACAAAACGAACAGTGGAAATTGGCAGTATTCGGAATAACATGCTAGTTTTTCTTACAGCAATAACCAAAAAACGTGTCTATATTTTCATTGTTAACAGAATTGATCTTTATTGCATGCAAGCTTTACAGCTTGTATGTATTCTTTTTCCCTTTGTTTTGCCCAGTCTTCATAATCTCGGCAGCACTCGGCATACCTCGGCCGATTCGTACCTCATCTACATATCGAATCAGCCGAGGTTTGCCGAATGATCTCGGCAAGAGAGTCGAAGTTTACGGAGACAGCCGAGCATCTGTTAACCTTTCACTTAGTAGGGCTTATAAATGTCAGAAAAAAAACTGATGAAGGAATACAAAGCCAAGAAATTTTAAAGAATTATACGGCCTGATAGGTTTAGGTCAGTTTACTGTTTAAGGTTGTAGCTAAAGACGGTAAGCTTTTCGAAAAAACTCTACTTGTGATGTAAATGAGTCATTATGCTACCAAAAACTAAATGTCTGAGTTGCCTTTTACTATACATGTGTATACTACAATGTACTTAATGGCTATTGATATGCACCTGCACTGTTAAGTAGTAGCCTAAGTCATTGTCCTTACTTGTTTAAGTGCCTAATATTATCTGTATACCTGTGAAGTGTGGCTTATTGTCAGATGTTCCTTCATGTACCCTGGTTCAAGTGAATACTAACTCACTCTGCATTTATTACCCAGGTAAGCATCAAGTCAAACTAAATTATGAACCTCAAGTCACTGATCAGCATTTAGTACTGTAATCCAACTTTTATTCGCATGTGAGAAATATCTGTGAGTTTCGCAACCTTCTTTAACTCACGAATATTAATCACGTGAACCATTTTTTTGCTTTGTATTAGAGAATGTTTCTTCAGTTGCAAAAATTAATTGTCGCAGATTGATTTCAGACTGATGAATCACGAATAAAAGATGCCGCAAGTAATAGTTGGTTTACAGTACTTTGGTAAGCATAAGTCAATGTAATCCCCAAGTCACTAAGCATTTAGTACTCTGGTAAGGATCAAGCCTAGGTGAACTCCATGTCTGCAGTACATGAAGTAGTATTATGGCACCACTTTCTGACTGTCCGGAGAGTGTTTACCTACACTGACAGTATCTTAAACTTCATGAAAGAAAATATTTATTATGTACATGTAAGATAAATGTACAATGAAATAAAAATATATTGAAAATATAATGGTTTTTTTCCCCTTACATATAATGAATCGCCTAGTGAAAGCAGAAATTGAGGAGGAGATCCATATATATATATATATATATATATATTTCAAAACCATAGTGGACATTGCACATAATTTCCTTCACTGTGGCTTATTTTAGCTTATTGTATATATGTAAGGCCAAACAAAAAAATATGTGTGGTTCCGGTTACACTTCCAAAAAAATTAAGGTAGGTAGGTAGGGATTTTTTTTTTTTTTTTTTTTTTTTTTTTTTAAATGATTTTCTTAATTTTTTCTAAATAATACCTATCACTGCTTTGCAAATGGCATTTAGATGTGGTGTGATAATATACTAGTCAATATTGGTAGAGGACACCTACATGCTAGCTTGCTTTGGATTTAACACTATTAAACACTTGCACTGTTTTGCAAGGAGGCCGTCATTGCTGAAACTAAAACTTAAACTGGAGCCATTGATGGAAATTGGGGGAAATTCCGGAAAAATTATGAAAATTGCCAAAAAAAAGTTTAGGGTCGGGGGTATAAAATAGGGAAGGTCGGGTAACCGGAACCACACATATTTTTTTATTTGGCCTAATGAGATTAATCTGTAGTGATTTGTAGGAACTTTTTACTGGTTTGTGCTGCTGAGATGACATGTGAACATGTAATCATCTATTATACCATGTATACCATTCATGTAGGCAGAGCTTTACCATCATGGCTCTTTACCACTGGAAAATGACTATCTGATTTACTTGTCAAGCAGATTATCCATCTGTTGCTTTTATATTTAATTTCCTTTTTTAACCTTTTCAGGTTGCCATAAAAATCATAGATAAAACCCATTTAGATGAAAACAACTTAAAGAAGATATACAGGGAAGTGAATATAATGAAACTGCTGAACCATCCTAACATTGTCAAACTCTACCAGGTATGTAGCCAATCAAGTATCATAACTCAGAAAATTTATCCAATCAAAAATAATTAATAAAAAGATCACCCAATCAAACACCATCATGTAGGTTGCATACAGGATGTTAATTAGCAAGGGAAATGTGACTTGTTTGGAATTCAAGTTGACAGAATGCATGTACCAGGTAGATGTTAATGAATTCCGTAATGATGCTTGTCACTGGCATTATTCACTGCACATCACGGATGTGTTATAACCAATGACAAGCAATCTAGTTGTAATTTCTTGAGTAGAATAGAAAAGTGATATTAAAACACAACCATATAGTTAAATCTCATACAAAATGATTATTGTAATATTGCATGTAGAATTGGAAATATCCAGTGGAAAAAGAGGACATATTTCCTATATCCAATGCCCCTTTTCATGATCAGTTTATACATACAAAGAAATCTTGTCCTTTCTGATATATTTTGAAATTGAGTATAAGCACACCCTGGTGAGTATGTTGTGTAGTATCAGATATAACATGAAGCTAATTAAAGCACTTCCAATATCATGGAATTGATTTTTCCAGTTTTCTTGGGATTTTTTTTTAAGTAAGGTTTAGGCTAACTGTTTTACTAAATGGTGTGGGAGGGTCTTTCTTAATCAAGGAAATACCGAATTTCTGACAGTTAGCTTTGTATAGATTACACAGCAGGGTTGCAATTTGCCTATGACGTTTATTTATGCTCACTTCAAAGGTGTGCAAGGGGCTATACAAACAGATCTATCTATCTGGTACCAATAAAATTTATTGCAAGTCAATTTTAGTACACTCTCAAGACACGATTTTAAACATTCAAGTCTGTGAACTTTGTCTAATATGTAGGCTGTTAACATTTATTACACTTGAATTCTGAAAATTATTTGTGGTTTAGTGATGTGAACATATAACTAGAAAGAATGAAAACTTTGCCAGGCAATGTCCAAGACTGCTCAAACATGAATCTGAAACAAAAGAAAATGAAAGAATAGATATATGTCACCTGACACTTGACGTAATTTGCATGTATTAATTTAAATGAAGTTATGATAATTAACTTAATGGCTGTTTTTTGCGGTAGGTTTTCTTATTGAGATGATTACATACATGTACAAGTCTCTGGGACAGTCCGTAGACACTATAGATGTACCGTGTGGTGACTAAATGAACCGCTGTGCGTCATATGTGATGTGTATGACCTTTAAAAAAAGTTCTCTTCAAACATTGAATGTATTAGATTTCATTCAATATTTGAACATAATTCTTCTAAAGGCCAATTGCCTGACTAAAGGAGTTTATATGAATATATTATAACTTTTTATAGACATATCTGTTTGTTAGATATTGATTTAAAAAATGTAAATATTAGTTACATTATGTTTATTTTTGGTTGGGGTCAATTTTTTGGGGCATGTTGAAGTTTTTCTTAGCAACCCAAGACTTAGATGCCCTCAGTTTAGCCTCCAAGTAAGTGGAGTGTAAATTGAGAAATTGTAAGAATATCTTAACTAGTCCAGAGTGTTTTATTGTAACGTAATGACATTTATTAACATGTTCTCATCAGACAAGATTTCTTCAATAATTAGTCACTGGCTCTAAATTATATCTCATCTCCATAGTAAGCTCAAGGGAAAGTTTGTTCAAGTTAAATGATCTTTTCACAGAAATCAGGATGTATGTGTTAAGTAAATAAATAAATGAATTAGAGTATATAGTTTGGATAAATGTATAAACATGATAACAGAAAGGGTTCACTCTTTATTTGGTTTTCCTGTCTTAACGTTTTACCTGTCCATGTACAAATGGTATTATACCTGACTAATTGACGTGACATGTTTGGTTCGATGAGTTTTTCCAGATCAGCGACCTGTTCCACATGACCGAGCCCTAATTTCTCTTTGTTGGAATGATGAACGAGATCTTGTTTTCATGTCTTTCATTGACTAGACAGAATTTTAAAAATATATGTCTTCCTATTTTGTCGTTAATATGATAATTAGGAAAAACATCATTCAGAGTTTGGAAAAACTCTAAATGTGTCAATGAATTATGGTTATATTGCATTGTGCTTTATGCAATCATATTTTCAGTAAAAGATGAACTTAGAAGCAATTGAAGAAATTCTGTATTAATTAATATAGTAATACTGACACAATAGAATTTTAAAATTTTACTCTTCTTACAGTTTGAGAACTAAGAATATGTTTATTTAATGTACAATAAATAAATAATAATAAATAAATAAAACTATTGTAGAAATTTGTAAATAGGATAAATTTCTCATAAGTCTTCAACAAGAATGCCCACTCTGTGAACTTGATAACCATTATGATAATAATATTCTGTGAATGAAGCTGAAAGTAAGAGGGTGAATCAATATACAACATATCTGTGCATCAGATTATGACAATGCATGTATTATCCAAACAGAAAATAGTCAAACAAATGAAAACTTGCACCTATACCCCTCTAAAAGAGAAGTTACAATTGATATTTTATACCCCTATAAAGGAGTATTGTATAATTGGTATTTTGTACTCCTTTAAAGGAGTATTGTTTTATTGGTATTTTATGTCCCTTCAAATAATATTATTAGTATTTTGTATCATCTAAAGGATTTTATAAAGGAGTAGTATATTATTGGTATTTTGTATCATCTAAAGGATTTTATAAAGAAGTTAGTATATTATTGGTATTTTGTATCATCTAAAGGATTTTGTAAAGGAGTAGTATATTATTGGTATTTTGTAGGTGATGGAGACCAAAAACATGTTGTACCTTGTATCAGAGTATGCTCCAAATGGGGAAATATTTGGTATGCTTTATTTCTGTGTAAATTATGATTTTGAGTAGCTACTCAATCAATAAGGAAACACAACTTGTTTTACTTAATCTAGATTTGTATTTTTCACAAAGGAAGTTGTGTATTCAATTGAAGGAAAAATACAACAATTATTTTGTGGTTACAATTCCTTTGATTTATGATTTGCTGAAATTCAAACAAACTTGCTTGAGATTGGAGGTTGTTAACCTGAGAATGTTTGTTTGTATTATGTATATATCTTTGTTGTCAGATTACATTCGTACACATGGTCGAATGACAGAGCCAGAAGCCAGGAAGAAGTTTTGGCAGATCTTGTTAGCGGTGGAATACTGTCACAACCGCCATGTTGTTCATCGAGACCTGAAGGTAACACACACAGAAATGACTTCCTAAGCACCATCAGCTTCCTTGTTTAATTAATTGTGAAGACTTTGTGAATCCCAAATAGTTTGCAATACTTTGTCAAGAATTTTTGTGTGTGGATGATGGATGAGGGTTGATAAAAAATAGAGTATGGTACAATGAATTTTATGTTTCTCTCTGTGAAGTGAGAGAGAGCTTCTCTCTGGTTTTGCTTATGATGTAATTGTTAACCCACACAACAGGTAGTTGAGAGATTTTTGTTAGAACTACATTGTTGTACATGCAAATGAATTGCATATTTGAAAAGACACAGTTCCGAGGAAAAACTTTGCCAAAAATTGCATATGTAAAATATGACATTAATTATACAGTGTTTTTAAATTAAATCCAACCACTGTATTTTGCTTACGACACCCTGTTTTGCAAAAATCCAGTAATATCCATTTAGTAAATCAATGTGCACAGACTTCGATTTGTTTCCTTTTTCCAAAGTCTTTGCAGGCTTCAACAGTTTAATCCTGCATTTAACCAAATACCAAATAATAAAAACAGGAGGAAAATTGATTACACTGTTTATAAAAGGTACACATTTGTTTAATTGCCACAAACCCTTCTCTGACGTAAAAGTTAACCTTCTTAGGATCATAAACATACACTTGAGGGAGGCCGGGCAAGGGGTGATTACGGAATGCTGTAGAACAAGCTTAGTTGTGATTAAATGGAGATAAGACAGGGGGTCATTGTTCTCTTACTTAGAACAGTTCTTCTTTATCTGGCATGCTTCTAACCTGTCAAATTCACAACTTCAGCTATGTAGAGAATGGATTTTTAAATTTGAGTTCAGGACTATGTACATAGAAGAGCTTCCTGATATTGGAGTAACCATTGATTTTTCAGACCTTTAAATGTATACCAGTACTGATTTCCCAGTGCAAGCAGGGGGTTTTCTTTTTTATCAAATGACTTCCAATATGTCCTTAAGATTGGTAAATGTTAAGCACGTAGTTTGTTCTGATCAGCTTTCTAGAAATGGGTCAAATTCTCGACCTCCAGCAGACTGTTTAATGCGTTCTATGTATTAACTCTGTGACGTCATAGGAACTAGTCCCTGATTTATATGCAATACAGAGGACTTCCTCGCATAATGCGATTTCAAAAGCCACAAAACTCTGTCAGACTCACTTCATAATCAGCCAATATATATACTGTGGATAAGAGATAATTAATTATCTCTTGTTTGATGTTCTCAATTGGAAATGCCTAATTGTGTCTTTGAACTGTGAAAGGTGGCCAAAAGTGGAAGTACTGAACCAGACTATTGATGCATGCTACGGTTTTTTGTGCTGAGGAATGAAATCAAAATCGGCACATTTAATCTCCTGTCCAATCTTTCCTCTTTCCAGAAAGAAAAAATTTGAGAAGAATCAAAAGATAAAATAAATCAATCTCTCCAGACAACAAACTCAGTTAATGTCAGCATAAAATTAGAAAAAAAAGTTATTTTGTTTGTTGATGTTTTATTATTAGATGGTGAAAGTTAACTGCTGTTGGTTCTGAATGGATCCAAGAGCTGATTCATAGGTTTTGATTTATATGATTGATTACAATTTCTATGAATAATATTTTTACGTCATATCTGATTGCACTCAAACACGTGTTAATATTAAAGGAGATCAAGATTTCTTTCTTATTACTGTACATTGTAACAAGGGTCCTTTAAGTGCACAGAATCCATAAGGATTTCTGTAAGAAGCATTTCAAGGCACAATTTAAGACATTTGAAGCCATTTTACCAGTGCTGCATTGATATGTATATCTTACGGCGTTACGGGCATTCATTAATTGAATTTACACTAATAAATTTAACTTATAAATTATTGATTCTGAATGTACTGAAAACTGTTTAGGATAATGTTATTGTCAAAAATGAGTTTTTCCTTGTAATATATGTATTATGATAAAAATTTGTTGTAAAAAAAAAAAAAGATATTTTATAAATACATGGATAATCTTTTGATAAATTTTATGAAAATATTTGTTCAAATTAAATTATGCTCAAATAATTTTTGTGTCCCCGCTAGGCAGAGAATCTTCTCATGGATGCCAACATGAATATTAAGATTGCTGACTTTGGGTTTGGAAATTTCTTTACAACAAATGAACACCTGGCAACATTCTGTGGCAGTCCCCCCTACGCAGCGCCGGAAGTGTTCGAGGGAAAGAAATACCTAGGACCTCAGATAGACATCTGGGTAATGGTCACCACTCATTGTGTCATTTTGTTGTTTCAAGTTATGAAGCCATTTTGAATGCAAATTCTCAAATATTTTAATAAAATTCCTGCATAAATTTATTTTTGCAAGACATTTGGATGTGAAGTAAAGTCTGTGTTATGTTGCAGAAACATTTGCAAAATTTATGAATGACGTATTTATGATCAAGCAAAGTGTGTGTGTTATGTAAATCTATCTTTGTGGTATATACAGTAAAATGTAACATTAAGTTTGCCTGTTTCAGAGTTTAGGAGTGGTGCTGTATGTCCTTGTTTGTGGGGCCTTGCCTTTTGATGGGTCCAATCTACAGATGTTGAGAGACAGAGTCCTACAGGGCAGATTTAGAATCCCATTCTTCATGACAGAAGGTATCCATGCATAATCTGCCCATCTCCTGTCAATAAAACTTTAGCAGAGAAAGATGAGCATTTAAATAGATCCTGTATTTTAGGTCGTTCATAATGATTTTTCTAAATTATTCTGTGGTATCTACATCTGCGCTGCGTCAAAAGTAAAAACAATTTTTATTTCCTGTAATGTCTTTAAGAAGCAGTCTAAGTGGTTCTAATGACAAAGCATCATCAGGTTACAGCTGGAGAAGATTTAAGCTAAAATGATGAATATCAGTCGAAGCTTACTATCTGACGTATGTCCTTGTGTAAGCAGATAGATACCAGTAATTAACAATCTACTGCAGTTACATTTTTACCTGAGCTTAGCCGTGGTTTAATGTAATATCTCCCAGAGCTAGTAAAGTTGATTATCGATCAATATTACGTCATATATCATTAAAAAGACGACTCAATTTTAAGTTATTCAGGAAGTTTTAACAAAATGTTACACAAAGATTATTTAAGTATAGGAATTGCATAACACAAAAATTTATTGTGGATTTTTTAAAATTTTAGTACCAGTTTACATTCTCCTAAAACTTTACTGAAAGTAAACCAATGATTAACCCATACTTCATAAGTGCATGTACATAAAAGATTCTATCAGATTAATAAAACTTGTCTGATAAGAGATGTATAAACAGTTTAAAATAAGTGAAATTTTTATCTGGATATTCTTGAGATAAAAATAGAATCATTAACACGCGTACTGTATGTATAAATTTTCACAGCTTGTGAGAAGTTGATAAGGAAGATGTTAGTACTAGACCCATCCAAAAGATATACTATCAACATGATCAAGAAACACCCATGGATGCAGGAGGATGGGGGAGCTCCAAAACAGGCCCCACCCAGCCCTGTGATTGGTCAGAATGCAAAGATGGGAGAATATAATGAACAGATACTTCGACTCATGCAGGGAATGAAGATTGATAGGAATAAAACAATTGAGGTACTCTTAGCTCATTAATTTCAGTTAAAGTTTATGAGCGAACATTGCTGTCATTGGTCAGTTCAATAACATGAAATTTGACTGTGAATTCTGTCTTATGCTAATTGGAAGCATAATTATATGAAGATCAGATAATACCATGTAAACTGCAATGAAATAACTGACTTTATTTAACAATCATACTTGCCAGTTTATTAATTTAGTATTAAGTGTGTAAATAAAGATTAAGGTAAAGTTATATATTTTCAATTTTTCAGGCACTACAAAAGGACGCCTATGATCATTACACAGCCATATACTACCTTTTAGTAGAACGATTAAGGCAACACCGCAGCAGTTTTCCTCCCGAGACTCGAATCGATATACGTAAAAGACGGCCTAGCACGATAGCGGATCAGGCCATGATGCACATGAACTCTAGTCAAGCAACCCCAGCTCAGGGGCAGCAACGCACAGCATTAGTCAACGTGAAACAAGGCAATTCAATGTTCAGCCACACAACGGACTGTGTGACAAGTACCAGTGCTAACACTAGTAACTTATACCAATTATTTAACGACAGTGACATTCAGACGCCCTGTGGTGTGACAGGGTGTCTACCTGACATTATGCCTAGCCCTGTCAAACCCCCCATCCCCTCTAATAATCTTCACATGATTACCACCTCCATAGATGAGGGGGTGGAGGCAGACATGACAGACTCCGAGAGTGAGAGTGGAAGTAATGGTAAAAATAATGTTCAATTCGTCAGGGATGGGTACGGCATAGGATTAATTCCCAGTTGTGCTTTTGGTGACTTTTCTCAGTTGAATAAAAATACAAATAATAGTAGTTCTTCTATAAACACTGCCTCCCCGTTTACCAGTTTTGACTCCAGTTTGGAGCCTGACTTTTCCTCTACTGTTTTAACATCATCACAAATGAACTTTACTGGTGTTGACAGTCCATCTTGTTCATCCATATCCAATACATTTACATCATCAGCAGGTGCTAATTATTCCATGGGACAAGCAAACCCAGAGTCGGAAAATGAAGAAGATCCAGTGAGAGATCGCAGTCAGACAAGATCACCGGTGAATTTCAGGGAGGGACGCAGAGCTTCGGATGGGTTGGTCACCCATGGGATCATCGCTTTCCGTCAGAGATTAAAAGAAAACATGCGTGCCCCAGGAATGACAGAGTTACGCAAAGAGCATGACACATTACAACAAATGTTCTCACCCAATATGACTCCAGAACAAATTCAAGTTTTTCAACAGCAGCATACAGCGTACATGGAATCAAGTGGGCATCAGTGGCCAACTGAAGAGCAAAATCAAAAACCTAGACCTCGACCATTTCTAAAGCGAATGAGTTTACCATCAGAAAACTTTGATATCCAACCACATAAACTATTAGCTTTGAAGCAAAGCATGCAGGTAGAGAGGGCCATGGATCGGGTTTCTAGTCATGAAGAAGTTGCCAATGATCCAAATTCATTTGAATATATGAATAAACCACTTCAACAGGCACTTCTTCAAAGAAATCTTCAACAAAAACGGCAAAGTTGGCAACAAAAGCATCATTGCCCACTTAACCAACAATTTCAAAAACTTCAGATTGATCAAAACTCATTTCAACCTTATCCTAGTCCAAATATTCAAATGCTTCCTGAGCAGACAAGTCAAACTATGTATGGAAATCATTTTGCTTTGGGTGCCAACATCGGAAACCAACGAATTAGTGGTCAAGGTGAAGATCTCAGTTCCATGGGTCGCCCACCAGTCATACGGAAAGTCTCGTATAAGTTAGCACAACAACAGCCAGTGATGCCCCCTTATCTGGAGGAAGGAAACAAAAATTTACCCTTTGGCATTGGCCAGCTACCAGGGAACCAGCAACTCATCAATTTTGGAGGGACACCAGTTTCTTTTCCCCAGGTTTCCTTGCAGTCGGAAACTCCTGTTGTCCAAACAACACCTGGAAGAAAAAATGCATTTATTCCACGTGGGATGGACTTGTTAATTCTGCAGCAGCAGATTGCATATCAGCAGCAGCAGCAACAGAAGTCACTGCCAAGCATGCCAGGAATGGACGAATCAGACCAGGAGAGTGAACTCTGTGATTTGGCAGCCCCATCAGAATGTCAGACAGACTGTTACCAGGAAAACAATCTATCTGCTCCAACGACCGAGATTCAGAATGGGGATTATCAGGAAAACTTTGTCAATAACCAGGCTGTTCAACCTGAAACATGTCAAACTGTGACTGAGGAGGAAATGGACTTCTCGTGACAGAGAACTTTGTTTTTTTTTTTTTTGTTTTACCCTTGTGATTCAGTGTGTAGATCTGTTTTTTCTTTTTTGTTCTTATTGATGTATCAGAATTCAAAGTAAGATTAAGTAGGGTTTCAGTTCAGATTTCTGATTATGAATTCAGATTGAATAGGGTAAAATCTCAAAAATTATGAAATTTGCTATAAAATTCTTTCTAAAAATCAAGTTGTCAGAATTTGGGATGGGATGTATGAAAAGTAAAGTTATGAGTCAAATGTTGACATTAGAAATGTTGCATTTTTTTTATCCTCAGCAAATCTGTGTGTGGGTTCTGAAAAATGAATGTTGTTTGAAGTTGTTACTATTAACAATAATCTGTTTTGTTCTCATGCACACATGTAACTAAGTGCTTATCAACTGAGAATTGATGTCTTTCAGGCAAAGGGAATTTTTGAGTTTGTACATGTATACATGTGTTTTATAGTTATGTCTTTCACTAAAAAGTGACCATGATCATTTGTTGTACATTATTTAATGAGTTTTCTCTATGCATCATAATCAATTTTTGCCATTTTACAAGAGTATTGGAGAAACCATTTGTTTACAAACCAAGAGATTTTGTGACTTGTATGTTGAGAGCTCTTGAGAGTTTTTACGATAACTTTTTAAGTTTTTCTTTGTACACTATTTGTTCAACATCTTTCACGCAAATTCTCAAGGTGGTTAAGGTGGTTACTGGTCAAAGATCACCCATGGGTTTCACAGCTTGACAGCATATTGTTTGTGGACTGTTTTTCTTTTCTTTCCTTAAATTACTATTGATCTTTAAGAGAGAATTCAAGGTCATCATTGATGTCAGTTCAAGGCCAAAACATATTTGTCCTCACTTAAAGAGTTATATCAAGGAAATATGTAAAAATATTTATATTGAAAAACTGTTTGGACCAAACTTCCCATTATACTGTAGCATAATTTTTTTTTCTTTTACCTTTTTTTTTATTTTCTAAATTTAATCAAAATTCTCCTGTAAAGAGAAATATTATCAATTCCTTTTTTGGGAATGGGGGAGGGGGGTCCATTACACAAATGATTTTATACTTAAAGTTAACGGCTTGAAAGAAAATATAGAATGGAATTGTACTCATAACTGATATAATCAAAGATAAACTTGCCAAAGCACAGAAAATCTTTAAAGATTATTTTTCTTTTTTAACAATGGATAATTGGATTGAGAGACTGAATGAGTGTAGTTTGTATGGTTGTGTGTGAGTGAAATATTATTAAGTGTTGTGGTGCTAAGTAGATTGTACAAACATCATTCATTGTACACTGGGCAGGACTCAAGTCCAAGTTTCCTCTGACACAAATATAAGGGATTTGTGATGTGTGAATGTAGCAAATGCCAGGTTACTCCTGGATTTATGTGCACTTAAGGCAAGTTGAGGCTTAATGAAATCATATCAGTATAAAATGGGCATCTGATGGGGCAGTGGATGGTTTTATTGAGTAAATTTGGTTAGATGTTTTGCATGTAATACGATTACACCCACAGAAGTAGATTATCATTGAATTCTCAGAGAGAATATCAGTATTGCTTGTCACTAACATCACACACAAGACAGGAATAGAATCAGTTCCTTTAAAACAGAGCTTGAAATTGTTAAAAAATCTGCTTATTAAGCTTAAAAATTCTAACAAATCTATACAAAGTTTGTAAATAAAAGACATTGTTAACTATTTAGTTAGGAACCAGTAATAAATTGAAATCTGACTTCCCAGAAACCAGTGATTGTTTGGTAGAGATTAAACTAATTATAAACAGACATAAAGGGGTCCACAGATATTGTTCCTGACAGAAGGTAAACCACAGTTGTTTTCCCTGTACACACTGATTGCTATAACTTGATGCTCGGAATCAGGTCGGAATTTGTTGATGCATTTTAACCCGATACATGTACATTGTGCTGCCCAAAGGGCAAAAACTCTGTTAGTTATTTTTGACATGAACTTGTTATTGTATGAATGTATAGATAACTTTATCAGTCATTAAATTGTTATAAATAATTTAATACAGAGTTTTCTTTCATTGTAATATGGTTATTTAAAACATTTAAAGGGAATGAAGCATTACCTGCAATGCATACATACTCAGTTATAAGTTGAATTGGTTCTGCTAAGATAGACAGGTGGGATTCCTGGTGGACAGATTCATGATAAAGTAGATAAAAATATCTTTATTTTTATTTCACCAGCATGTTGACCATTGCATTATATTCTTTTTTGTTGCATATGCATGTAATGTCATGAGCTGCCCTGGAGTTGACAGGGATAAACCTGGGTGGGAAGGGGCATTTTTAGGCCATTTGAGTCACTGAGGTGACATTTTCAGATTCTTCTTATAAACATCTGACCCAATTTTAAATAATTTTGATATATAGCATCTTTGGGTTTAATGGAATATAAATTGTGAATTACATGGTTTCTGTCTATGTGGGATCTGAGGGGTGGATCTAAAACCGTCTAAATGCAATAAAAAAGTTACTCTTGGGCACCAAGCAGTCAAACTTGGTATGGCTGTAATAAGCATTGGTCCCTCTACCAAAATTGCGAAATTTATGGACCCAGGGTCTCGGGGGTTGGGGAGGGTGTGTGTGCTCTATTGGTCATACAGTGAAAACGCTTTCTTTAAAATTCTTGTCTTCCCGATTATATTTTGCAGACTAAGTCTATGGTTATGTTGAGAAAGATGCGCCTTCCAAAATTATCAAATTCATCACTATATATTTATCAAATTCCCATTCTATAGATCCTACTGATTCTATGGATTCTGTAGAGGGTTGTGTCATATTCAGGTGATTGTCAAAGCCGTTGGGTCTCTTTTAAAAGATATAAATAATTTGGCGGTCACACAGGTTCATTTGCTGGTGGCATGAAAACTCTGTGGCCTATCTCTAAAGGCTCTTTCACAATTGGCGCACGAGCACTTTACAACACTTTGCGATCGGAATTTTTTAGCTTCGCGCGAGCTCTCGCATACGTTGCACGATGTCTCGCATTCGTTGCATGCGTTTTAGTGGTCGCATCAAGTCTCCTCAAAATAGTGGACATGCACACTATTCAGACGCGACCAAATGCGATCCAAATTATCGCAATGCAACGCACGAACATTAGTACGAACGTCTTACAACGTTTTGTGTACTCGTAAGAGTGATGCACGATTTTTAAAGGTCGTAAGATAAATCGCAGCTGTCTATGCGTGTGTTTTGCGACCATGAGAATGTCGCTCATGGTGTCTCATGTAATCGTGCAACGTTTTACTATCATTGCACGATTTATCAGCTTCAATTTACCAGGCAGATTTTATATATATACACCATATATATTATATATATAGATCAATACGATATCAAACCGCCAAAACACTTTGCTGTCATAACGATACAGTCAATTATTAAATATGCACATTTTAAACGAAGAAAAAAGAAAAATTGCAGCACTGTGTCGGGTTCTCTAAATTTAGAATTGCGTGGCTGATGGATGTTGCCTAAATGCACTCGATCGAGTATTCGTACGCATGATCGCAAGAGCGCCGCACGTCCAATCGCATTGGCACACGTTCAATCGTCCGATCACCTGATTACTAGCGCGATCCTATCGCATTATCTTACAACACTCGCTTTCATTTTATATCAGTCGCATATAGACGCAAGATATATCGCAAGATTTAATGCATTTGCATCGCACAAAGGTCGCTTTAGATCTTACGAATTTCGTACGAACACTTTTCATATGCGATTATTTCGGCAACAGTTTACGATCCAAATCATTTTTTTTTTCGGTCGTACGAATATTTTGTCGCGTCTGCTCGTGCGCCAATTGTGAAAGGGCCTTAAACAACTGACCTGTGTAGAATTCTGGGGATCCTTATCTAGTACGTTGCAATTTCTCCCTGTTAAATGGTAGTGGATAGTAATACAATCATTAGG
The DNA here is from genome assembly GCF_033153115.1 of Saccostrea echinata. Classification (NCBI taxonomy): domain Eukaryota; kingdom Metazoa; phylum Mollusca; class Bivalvia; order Ostreida; family Ostreidae; genus Saccostrea; species Saccostrea echinata. Next base: position 3,079,487 of record NW_026889792.1, read on the forward strand.
TAACATTCGTACACCATGCTCTGGAAGTGCATGACAGGTGAACAAAATTGTCAGGAATGATGTGTTAGATGAAGAAGATTTTGTAGAGCACGTTTACAGAGTCTTAAGGGGAGCAGACTCGGTTCGAATCTGTCATGTATCATTTCCTTCTCCTTGTCGGTGCATACAACCTGTCATTAAGTCAAATGCTGACTGACGTTTTTCATACTGATTGTTAGGTCATTATTTATACACTGCACTGTCTACGGATATTTCCGATTTTGTTCCCAATCATGACAAGGAGCACACGGCGGGTGTGACCGGTCGGCAGGGGATGCTCACTCCTTCTTGACACCTGATCTCACCTCTAAATTTTGAGGTCTGTGTTTGCTCTGCTCCAAATTCGTATCGTTTCGTTGGACTTTCGAAATTGAATACTGTTCGTTATCTTCATATTTCATTGCTACACGTAAAAAAATGCATAAAGCTGGACCACACAAATGAAAAATATGATAATTGCGTTTGGATTTCAGGGAAAATCTGAAAGAATGATTAAGGAATGTATTCAAACGCATGTGGTTGGTAATTTTGTTCGCGTTCGCCGCTTTCGCTTTAGTTACGACGTATGCGATACAACTCTGTCTTTTCGTTAGGGTATTTATTACTTGTCGTGTTATCTTTCTTTAAATGCTGGAGGAATTATATTACAACTGTCTTATTCGGTTGAATACAGATATTGTGAAATTGACATTGTAGAATCCAAATTTATTGTAAATACTAAATTATGGTAAAGAATTTTAGAAACAGAGGTCCAAGCAAAAATCTGCCCATTAGCTCAGAATGGAACTTCCTTAAAAAGATTGTGATATACAAGTGATAGGAAATCAGCGGGTATTTATATAAAGAAAAGAGGAAAAGATTGTTCATTATAAAATTATAGGCCATTTCAAAGGATGACAAAAATTAATTAAAAAAAAAAACTCCCCTCGATGTACTAGTAATTAGCAAAGCCATAAGTAAAATCATTGTTTGCTGAGAGAACCAGGAAAGATGTAGGGGCTGCATCCTAAAAACCCGTCAATATTCATAAGAAGTTGAACAACCTATGACCAAAATATTCCCAGAAATCCCTGAATGATCTCAACTTAGAGTGCTATGGTATATGAAAAGGAAAGGCCAGAATGGTTCACGATGAAAACGCGAGTCAAGGGACACTACAAAATGTTAGGAATACGCTTTCTATCCGTAAAATACTAAGGTTACAAAATGTCAGGAATTCTTTGTCTATCGGTAAAAGACTAGGTTTGTGAGAAAATAACAAAATATCAGGAATACTCTGTATATCGGTAAAAGACTAGGATAGTAAGAGGATAACTACAAAATGTCAGGAATTCTATGCCTACTGGCAAAGACTAGGGTAGCAAGAAGATAGTATTACAAAATATCAGGATTTTTTGGTCCATCGATAAAGGCTAGGGTAGAAAGAGGATAAAATACAAAATATCAGAAATACTCAGCTGTCTATCGGTGAATGATTTATTTAGGTAGTAAGAAGATAGCTACAAAATGTTAGGAATTCTCGGTCTATCGGTAAAGACTAAGAAAAATAACAACAAAATGTTAGTAATACTTCGTCTATTGGTAAAGACTAGGTCGTAAGAGGATAACTACAAAATGTCAGGATTTTTCTGTCAATCGGTAAAGACTGGGGTAGGAAGAGGATAACTATAAAATATTAGGAATACTTTGTGAATCGGTAAAAGCTACATTAAGGTAGTAAGAAGATAGTTATAAAATGTCAGGAATTCTCGGTCTATCGGTAAAGACTAGGGTAATAAGATGATTTAACTACAAAATGTCAAAAATACTTTGTCTATTGGTAAAGACTAGAGTAGTTAGAAAATTAAAACAACGTTAGGACTTCTTTGTCTATTGGTAAAGACTAGGGTAGAAAGAAGATATAACTACAAAACGTGAAGAATTTTTTGTTTATCGGTAAAGACTAATTTAGTAGGATAATAGCTATAAAATGTCAGGAATGCTCTATCAATCGTTTAAGACTAGGGTAGTAGGAGAATATCTACAAAATATCAGGAATTATCTATCAGTAAAGACGAGGGTTATAAAACGATATAATGTCAGGAATACTTTGTCTGTCGGTAAAGACTAGGGTTATATAAAAATATAGCTATTAAATAATAGGAATAGTTTGATTATCCGTATAAGATTATTTTAAGTAGTAAGGACAAAACTACAAAAAGCCAGAAATACTCGGTCTATCCGAAAAGTCTAAGAAAATAACTACTATGGGAGTAAAAGGATAAATACAAAATGTCAGGAATTCTCTGTCTATCGGCAAAGACTAGGGTAGTGAGAGAAAAGAACTACAAAATATCAGGATTTTTGGTTCATCGTTAAAGACTAACGTAGAAAGAGGATAACTACAAATTATCAGAAATACTCAGCTGTCTATCGGTGAATGATTTATTTAGGTAGTAAGAGGATAGCTACAAAATGTTAGGAATTCTCGGTCTATCGGTAAAGACTAAGAAAATAACTACAAAATGTTAGGAAAAGTTAATTGGTAAAGACTAGGTTGTAAGAGGATAACTACAAATGTGAGGATTTCTATGCCTATTGGTAAAATTTAAGCTATATTAAGGTAGTGATAGGATTGCTAAAAAAAATTTCAGGAATTCTCGGTCTATCAGTAAAGACTAAGAAGATAACTACAAAATGTTAGGAATACTTCGTCTATTAGTAAAGACTACGTTGTAAGAGAATAATTACAAAATGTCAGGATTTTTCTGTACATTGGTAAAGAATGAGGTAGGAAGAGGATAACTATAAAATATCAAGAATACTCTGTCTATCGGTAAAAGATCAATTATCCCCTCGCAACGGAATATGAGTGAAAAATTCTTGACGGGACTTTAAACAACAAACAAACAAATAAAACAATATGACAGGAATTCTCTGTATATCAGAAAAAGACTAAGGTAGTAAGAAGATAAGCACAGAATTTCAGGAATTCTCTGACTATTAGTAAAGACTACGATATTAAGAAGATAATTACAAAATATCATGAACACTAGATGTCTATTGGTCAAAGACTAGGCTAGTAAGAGGATAACTACAAAATGTCAGGAATACTCTGTCTATCGGCAAAAAACAAGGATTGTAAGAGGCTAACTTCAAAATATCAAGAATTACTCTATCTGTGAAAGACAAGAGTAGTAAGAGGATATAACTACAAAATATCAGGAATACTCTGTCTATTGGTAAGAGACTAGTGTAGTAAGAGGAAAACGAAAGAGAAATGTGAAAATCAAAGGCAATTAAACTAAAAGAAATATAGACATTGCCAGTAACATAGTCATATGCAAATAGTAAAAGGTTAACAATAGAAACAAATCAAGAAAAGTACCGAAATGATACAAAAATTATTCATATTGCACAGTTCACGATACTTTGTGTAACGATGACTCTAGAAAGTAAAAGAGTCGCCAAAAACATCAACAACAGGATCGAGAAATCTAAACAATGCATCATGAAATAGAGAATATACGGAGAATGATCGAAAAACAGCATTCAAAATAAATCCCATAGAAAAAAAAGATGAAAAAAAAGAGCTGAGATGTGTACGGAAAAAAGAAAAGATTAGAATGCATGTCGAGAGGGGAGCAAAAAGAAACTTGGGCAGGGAGAATAGGAAAAACACCTACTTTGTCGGAAAAATTTCCAATTGAAAGAGTTTCTCGTACCTTAAAAAAACTATTTCGGTCAGAGTAGTAAATATCGTGTAGGAATACTAGTAGTTCGGTCTAGATGTTATAGTTCACAGTCACTGAGTTGGCGGAATGATTCAGTCACTAGTCGAGGTAATTAATCAGTTACAATTTTTAGGTATACTTAATCGGAATACTCTAAAAAGTAGTCAGAGCAGCTCCGGACTATTTTCTGTGGTGTTGCACTTTATTCCCACAATACCTATTTCAGCGTACTTAGTATTCCAAGGTGCAAGCACAGATGTGGTCAGGGATTATTAGACCCAATCGTAAACTAACGCTATTATAATTATTATTTCATTTTATAATAAATAAGCACAAAAGATTGCACCAATGTGCTTAAATATGAGTCCTGCTTTAAAAAAAGTTTGATAGTATACTGTAATTTGCTTACAACACACACTGATTTAGAAAATATTTCTTGGAATGCCTTAAATTTTCATTAATGCGAACGTCTGATTAAAACATACTTTGTTTTCTGTATCATGTGTCCTAAATATCTGGGAAGTGGGGTCCAATTAAGACACAAAATCATGAGGGAGAATTCAAATCCGAACATTCTGTTTTTTTTGGATGCTGATCCATTGTTTAGAGTAAAATACAACGACCCAATTATATAAATCGTCGGCAGTTACGCAAACACGATATCATAAATCTGAATTTGTGATGTGTCAGACTTTCAAATTACACTTAAAACAAATTAAACAATTTCTTGGCAGCAAATTCATAATTTTTCGGGATTATTGCTCACTGCACCTTTGTTTGTCACATTACAAGGAACACGCACCTCTCAGATTGTTGTTACGGTATACAGGTACTTACAAACCAACAAAATCGAATATCGGTGATATCAGGAAAAGGTAGGGAATTTAAAATCCCCCCAAAAGAAAGGGAATTCGTGTAAACTTAATCTTCATATTCCAAATTCTAGTTACTTCTGGCCATCAATCTTATCGGTCAGGGTAAACACATGCCTTCATTTTGCGAGGGCCAATACCATTAACTGGAGAAGTCATTGCTTTATCAAACCAGTTTGGCCCAACATGTATGTTTATGTCTATATGCCAGATCACGTGATTTCTATTCCTTTTTCTGCGTTGAATGAAGAAATTGCAGATAAAACTATGATGGATTAGAAAGTTCTATTTTGTGAGTATATTTCTTTGAGACGTCAAAAGTGAATAGTGATGTGCTAGCTGATGTGATCATATTCTGAGAAACATCGAAGCGAACAAATATTTCACATCCCATTTTAACAATGCTTTCATTTTATGAATTTCTTTTATTGATATATTTTTTATGATATACAGAGTTTTGTTTGTATTATTTTGAAGAATGTTTTCGAGATAAAAAGACTATCTATACGTTTGATTTCTGCTTCAATATCTTGTTCAACTCAAATTTGACATTAAAAAAAACCTGCCGTACGGTATCAATTTTTCATGGGAATGTTTTTATTTTTATTTTATTTTATTATTATTTTTTTTTTACATTTTAACTGCAAAGCATTCTTTTTCTGATAAAAATAACATAATATTGCTTTGCTTATCATCATTCTAATGCACTCCATTTTATCTAGTGATTTCTTGGTAAAAATTTACCATTTACCTTGAAACAATTATTAGATGCAAGTTTAAACATTCATATTTTAGATTCTTTTTTAGTACATTTCTGGAATATACATATATTTATTGTTACTATTATGGAGATTTTTTACAAACGTACTGACTTTCCGAAATGACAGAAATATGTACATGTCAGGCCAGTAGCTATAGGTAGCAATTTCACTTTGAGGGGGCACAACCATACATTTCCAGTTGGGGGGCACTATCAACTACCAAAATCCCTTGACAAGCAAAAAAAAGGGGGGTCATCAGACGTTAATATTGATGGGGCACAAGGATGTAGCAGCTATGTTTTCTATAGTATTCTATATATCAGCAAAATTATTACGGCCATGTACGGGCATGTATTGTGTTTGAGATATTGCTATTACATATTCCTTTCTTTATTCCTTTTTGCTATAATAAATAAAAGGTAAAAGTATCAGTCATTGCCATATTTAATCAAAGTGCCATTTTCCCCCATAGAATATCAACGTTTCAAAATATTTCCTATAGTGAATCAAAGAGGTGTAGCACAGCCAGGCACTTGTTTCGTATACAGGGCACCTCTTCTTTTTCCTCCCACTTGTTTCGTATACTTTGTCTTTCCACAAGGTACCTCATTAAATTTCAGACACCCCATCTTCAAACTCATATTTTATTAATTTATCATTAACCTAATTTAACAAGACATAGTTTGCTTCGAGAGACTTTTTTTTTCTTTTCTAATGAATCGTTCCTGACTTCCTTCGTCGAGCCTTTTTATTGTAAACTGCTCATTTATTCCTCGAAAATTGTCTGAATACATTTAAATCATAAAGGATAAATCAACTTCCGGCTAGAATTATAGTTTAGGATAAAACCAGAGACTTTAGAATGTCCAGTCAATATATTTTTTTTAATATCACCCGACGTCAATTAAGCAATGTTGACTGTTGCTAAGTTCTATCACGCTAGAAGGCGTGGTAGATTTCATCATTCAGATGGTAACAGTGTTTTTTAACAAATGTTTCTAGACAAATTAAATTCAAGTAATTTACACGAAAGTTATATTAATATACCGGTACTCTACTTTCTGGAACTTCTATGGAATGCGAATATTACAGGATGTATTGTGCAATGGTTGCCGTTTTTATTATTCTTTATTCATACACATATTGCTGTTTTCTCTAAGAGTGTACCGTACTATTTTTGCGAGTTTCTTTCTTCTCTTCGAAAGCGAGCTTTACTAAATAGAAGCCTCTTATTTTCGTTTTACTCTAAAAGTAAAAAGTAAAGTTTTAATCTGAAGTACTTTAGACGATCTTGCAAAAGTATTCATTCTCTATTAGTTAATAATCATTATCAATTCTAAACGTAAAGGTGCAACTGTTTATAAAATTAACATCATTTTGACCCGTTTCAAATGAATTCTACATTTTTTTCTTCACATTATTGCTGAAAATGTAGAATTACTAACTAAAACAGAGGACATGTGAAAATTAAGAAGTTTAAGATTCCTTCTGTCTTGACATTGTTACCACATTTTAACTCCATCCCGTCAAATACACCGTACGTTACAACAGTGCAATTAAATTGCTTTGCTATTCATGTTTCAATAAATTATATAAATGGACATTTTTTAAACAAAGTACTTAAACAAAAACATCAAACTGGGAAACATGGCCAAGATAAATCTGTATGTTGACATTTTTATCTAAAAATTTCTGGTCTTTGAAACTTTGGCAGGGGGTGATTTTGGTTAAAAATTACAGACAGCCACTTCACCAGATAAATTGTTTTGTTTGCATTAATTGACAAATTCCATGACTTGTTGACTTTCAATTCTCCAGATCATAATAAAGAACTTTAATTCTATAGGTATATAAAACTTAGTCCGCATTTTCACGTCGTTATTTGGACGGGAACATATCAAAGATTGTCTGTAACAAGTTTCTGTTGAATTATCAGAAAATTTAAATACAACTGCTATATTCATCAATACAATCATGATAAAACAGGTGTTTCATTAAAAATGAAAGGAATCCTATTTCTTACTTAATAGTTTTCTTTTTGTTTTTTCTTAAATATTTTTGGGGATACCTATACCTTCAATTATTGTTAAATCTTGATCTCAAACTTTGCCTACTAAGTCAAATTAATAATATTTTGTAAGGCTGTTTGGCTAGAATTTTATTCTTTCAATACATAACTTAAAAGCATATGATATAGGCAATGGACCTATCAGCATCTATAAAATTTTCAACATGCATCTAACATCACCCCACGTGTGACGTTATATTCATTGTAAGAACCATGGGGATCCTACATTTATTTTTTTTTAAGTTTTGTCTAGCATTTTTATAAAATGATGATATGTGTTTGACCAAAACAAAAAAAGGGGGATCACTGATTTCCATCATGTCCTCTTTACTACATTGACCCTTAAATTGATTGACAAAACAATAAACTCAAAAAAGTGTACTAATACAACATTCCTTTATCGTTCAGCTTGTTTTCATCATTTGCCAGTAAGTAATGTTAGCCTTTTTTCCAGTTGTAAGTCGTATTCAAAGTTAAATTTATTTCCATTTCGGTTAAAAAAATATTATTCCATCGCAGTTGAGAATATTAATATTGTATGGAAAGAATAATAAAAGCTAGGAATATGCATAACATTACGTGGCAACTATTTTGATAACTGGAATATAAATTGTAACTACATATAACTGGATTATAAATTGTAACTACATGTACATGTATTAAATTTTTGATTAAAATATAATCGATTGTAATCTGAGTTTTTTTTTCTTGTTTTATCTCGAGAACCCTGTGAGCTCTCTGTTTATTTTTTCTTAAAATTTAGATTTTTGCATGAGAGAATTCATTTTTTTCTTTGTTTTAATTTTGCATCTTTTTCTGACTTCTGAACTAAGATCTTTCAAAAATGTATATAAGGTTTAGTCAATGACTTTAGTATTAGACTTAGATTTCATTGTAAAAGACATTAAGGGTGTTTGGTTGGTGGCCTCTGAAACAATCTCATACGTGACGTATGTGGGTAGCTTTAAACATCATTCATTCATTTTTGACGTATAATATATAAGAACTTGTTTTGGGTACACTCGAAAATTAAATGGAATCTACATTTAATGAGCACGCACCTGTCGAAAAAGTTGCATCTCTTGTCACATATTTTTTAGATTAGATCTTCAGAGCCCCTCCGCGTCTCAAGTACCTTGGTATCAATGTTGGGACCATTAACCATCTTGTAATAAAGTGTTTAGATAATGTAAGAGAGATTTATATGGTCGTTAACCCGTCTTTTTCTTGATCTATCAATTTAGTACTATAATGAAACACTAAACCCACCTTCAGGAGTAAAATACAAGTGAATAATTCTGTCATATACTACCATCAAGATTTATTCTGTATTGTAATCCTTTGGCATTTGGCAAATAGAAGTAAATATTTCGTCTTTTGGTAATAAAGTAAAAAAAGGATTTATCATTTTCAATATGTTTCCGTTTTCAATCGGTAAATCACGAGTTTGTGCTCGCCAGATGTTCCTTACAGCTTATACTCCTGTCGACCTAGATTTGTCTTTCGGTTACCATTTCATGCAGATTTCGGGGAGCAAATTTTTACTATCAATTTACAGTTGAAAATCCTTGAAGTCAAAACATGCAACCGATTATATTGTCTCCTTTGGATAGACCTATGAAGACTTATTGTCAAGTACGTGTAGAGTAATTTTTTTTAAATCCAGTATAACAAATTGAACGTCATGTAGATTTGTTCTCTAGAAGATAAACCTGAAAAAGGACAAAAAGATTTAGTAATATACGCTATCTTCAGCGTATTGCCCGACATTCACAAAAAGTACTTTCATTTAGAATAGGAAGCGTTGAACAACGACGATCTCATTGATTGGCTTAAATCAATGCTTGTAAACTTAATAAAATAGTGCATTTTTATTAAAAACAATAACTTTTAACTTTTAAGAGATTAAAGTATGATTCCTAAATGTCATAAAACAAAATAATTAAAATATAAAATATTTCAAACAATTATACCTTTGGAACACACACACAAAATAGAATATAATATATTTTTGTCAGCAAGAACGGATAAATTCAACTCCTCTTTTAATCAATTGTAGGCTTTATTTATTTATTTATTTTTTTTTTTTTTACTTTTTTTTTACTTAGTGCAGAGATACTTATACATACCTACATATGAAGATCTTTTTTTTTTCATTTTCATGTGTTATCGTGTCGTATTTATGTGGAGATCAGACAGTTCGTCTTCTGGTTGCCATAAGCTCATTAATGGCTAGAGTTCCGGGAGTCCGGATTTGATTAATAGTCTGTTCCGTCGTATTTCCCCCTTCCTGTTACTATCATCATATGGTTCCTTAACTTTCAGTACTTTGATTTTCCAGCCTCTCTTAACATACCCTTGCTGCTGAAGCTTTTTTTCTATTTAATTTCTTCATCAGTTTTGAAAGAGATGACATTTCTCCAGATCAATGCAATTGAGGAAAAAAGTTACATGAAATTGCCTTGGAGTACTTTTTTCCCAATTAAATTGCACCGGAGAAGATCTATACAATATTGTTTGCGTCAGTGCCTTTTCCACGCAGGTTAAAGATGTTCATATAAATCTACATTTCAAATGACTTTGTACTTGTTAATTTCATCACAACAGAATCAGAGCAGTTGGACTAAATACTGAATGCAATGGCGGAGAAGTCTAAACTGCGGTACACCGAAATAGACGGAGTGGAGACAACAGACATCGAAAACTTCCCTTACTCCGCCATTAAAGCCCTGGGGGCTGTACAGATTGGCCTGGGGGTCACCTGTCTGGTTTTGGGCCTGCTGGATATATTTCTGTATCTCTTCCTTGACGACGAGTCGGTATTGGCGGGAGATACCACGCTGACTACGCTGACAATCGCCTCCTCCCCTATCTGGTGTGGCCTCTGGGTAAGAAGATTTGGCGCCAAACTGTATCTTTGATAATTTTCCTATTGCAAAAGAATAATTTTCCATGACTTAGAATATGTTTTTACTATAAATTATAAAATATATAATATTCGATCTACCGGTGAACAGCTTTGTCGGCCTTGTGTATATACTTCTCAGATGAATAAAATCTCTCTTGCAGTTCAGCGTTGCTGGTTGCATGGCAGCTTGTATGAATAAAAGAAATAAGTCTAATTTAAACTATTTTGTAAGTATTTGTAAAATATGCTGTATGCAATATTTGATGTTGTCAATCTTATTTAGAAAGTCCTAAAAGTGGATGTGTATACCCAGTATACCTGTATGACACGTGTATTCCCTTTATTTGATTCAAAGAAATTAGAAATTTCTCTAGTCTCCGTCAATCTATTATGCAAAACGGTATGATAAGTTTTTACCCTGAAGAGACCTCAAATTGCATGATGTGAACATTATCGAAATTACTTTCGAAATTGCACAACATATCCATATCGATCTCATTTCAATTCCTACCAAACCTCAGTGATAAAATTCTATGGGTTTTATTAATTTTACCTTATACGTTATAACAATACCGTCCTTGTCTCCAAAGAGATCATTCAAAATCTCTTCAGATTTCTCAGGTGTGACAAATTACAACGTCTTTAAACGGTTTCTTTAAATGATAAAATTCTATCAGGTTGATAATAGCAGGCCCTTTCTTTGATAACAAGATTGCCCAGATGCATTTCTTGAAATAGGTTAGCACTGTAATGTTCAAATACTTGCATTTAAATATTCACGGCCGTTTCCTGCAGTAGGTCTATTGGTTAAGTTTAAGACCACTCAATATTGTAAGGCAATATTTCCATTACTTTGTGTGCTTATGAACGAAATGCATGTTTATGGTGATTAAATATAAATCTTATGCATTAAAGTGACAGTTTTTCTGGCAGTGGTTGGAAAAGGTATGTTTGATATAAAGATAAAACAGGTTCTGTAGTGACACTGTTGTCCTTAGTTTACGAGTTAATTGTAAAGGAATAATAGTACAACTAACCGTTACAAGTGTCTTTAAATTGATTTCCAATCATATCCATGCTACTGAAAGATTATATGTAATCCCAATAAAACCCCCTGACGTCTCTAGAGGATAAAATTATTTACAAACTCCAGTGTAAAACTTAGAATGTTAACATCAGATATGCCAGAAGTATACATACTCTATACGTACACAATAGCTGATTCAGCAAACACCCACACTATAAAGGGCAGAGCTAGTAAATATGAAATGTAACAGCTTCATTACATTTTATTTCCAGAAAATGACGTTTTTGGTGCTAAGCATCCTTTGTTCCGCGTTGTTTGCCCCTGTGTGTTGTATCCTAAATATCGTCATGGCCATCTTGGTAAGAATTGAATCATGTCGCAATATTTGATTAATAAAAAGTTTTCAGGGCCAATACAAAATTAATGAATAATTTACTAGATGAATTATCATTTCTCTGCACATTTATTTTAATAGTAATTGAGTCTAAGGATTTTTTAAAAAAATATTCACAGTGCTGTGTCTTTTTTAGGCTGTACATTTGTCTTGTTTCTGATTTTTAGCGTCACGAATTTGAGCCTGATTCATATCGCTGGATGGTGCCTATTCTAATCGCTTTCTTTTTTCTTGTTTCTGATTTTTAGCGTCACGAATTACAGCCTGATTCATATCGCTGGATGGTGCCTATTCTAATCGCTTTCTTTTGTCTTGTTTCTGATTTTTAGCGTCACGAATTTGATCCTGATTCATATCGCTGGATGGTGCCTATTCTAATCGCTTTCTTTTGTCTTGTTTCTGATTTTTAGCGTCACGAATTAGAGCCTGATTCATATCGCTGGATGGTGCCTATTCTTACCGCTTTCTTTTGTCTCGTTTCTATTTTTAGCGTCACGAATTAGAGCCTGATTCATATCGCTGGATGGTGCCTATTTTTATCGCTTTCTATTTTTAGCGTCACGAATTAGAGCCTGATTCATATCGCTGGATGGTGCCTATTCTAATTGCATTCTTTTCCTTCAATGAGCTGATCTTTGCCATTGCTTCTGCTTCGATTTGTTGCTGCTGTGCTCCAATCAGGACCACACAGGTAAATATACACGCCAAAAATCATTGAAATTAAAAGGACACACCAACAGAAAAGTGTACAAGTTAACGGTCAATGAAATCAAGTGAGCGTACAAGGTTACTTAAACAAGTATTGCAACTGTTACGTATTAATTACCTCAAAAACAAGTATACACGTCAACTGCTACCACATAAGCAAGAATACACGTCAACTGTTACCACATAAACAAGAATACGTGTCAACTGTCAGCACAGCAATAAAGATACAAGTCAACTATTGCATGCCACATAAAGAAGAATACACACCAATGAAATATGTAAATAACGAACAGTATTCAAGCTCATAAGTCCTTACAAACTATACAGATCAGGGGCATAACAAACACGGACCTCTAAAAAATCAGAGGTGGGATCAGGTGCCATGGAGGAGTAAACATCCCCTGCCGACCGGTCACACCCGCCGTGTGCTCCTTGTCATGATCGGGAAAACGAAAAATCCGTAGCCAAATCAGTGTGTAAATAATGGTCCAACAATTGATATCAACTGTAACCACATAAATAAATAAACACGTCAACTGTTGCCACATAAACAGAAATACACTTCGACTGTAACCACATAAATAAATATAAACGTCAACTGTTACTGCATGAATACATTTACGTATTCAGTATACAAGTATACATGTGAATTGTTACCACATAATCAAGTATACATGTGAGCTGCACCACATATATACATGAACTGTTACAACATTAAACAAATATTCACATCAACTGTTACCATCTAAAGAAGTATACTTGTTAATTGTTACCACAAAAGCCAGCATACATGTCAACAGTATCCATATTTACAAGTATGCATGACAGCTGAACCATATCAGCAAGCATGCATGTCAACAGTTACCATGCAGGCAAGTATACACATCGATTGTTACCATACAGACAGCTGATAGACACCAGCTGTTATCACACTAGCTACTTATACACGTCAGCTGATATAACACCAGCTACAAATGCACGTCAGCTGATATCACACAAGCAACTGATACATAACAGTTATAAAATATGCAACTTATAATGTCATCTATATAGTTTTTGGTGATCAGGTCTTTCGGGTACCAATTGCGCCCCCTTGTTAGCAGACCTACATTGTATTTCATATGAAGCAAAATTTATTCAAAAACTTCTACATAAGAAGAAGAAAACACTTGCTGTGGCCTTCAACTCGACAATTAGATAAATCGACGACGTATTATCAATTAACAATAATTACTTCCATCAATTTGTCGACTCGATATATCCGACTGAGCTTGAAATAAAAGATACCACAGAGTTTGACACACCTGTTTTATATTTGGATATTTTACTAGAAAAAGACTTTAATGGTAACCTAACAACAAAGCTTTATTATAAACGTGATGACTTCACTTTTTCAGTCGTCAACTTCCCTTACTTATGTAGCAATGTACCCTTATCACCTGCATATGGGGTTTTTGTCTTCCAGTTGATTCGATACGCAAGAGCATGGTCTACGTACGAACAATTTCTAAAATGAGACAAGCTATTGACAAACAAGTTGATGTAAAAAGAATATTAACTGTCTCGTTTGAAGTCGATATTTCGCAAGTTCTATGGTCGATACAATGACCTTGTCAGCAAATACAACCTATCATTAAGTCAAATGCTGACTGTCTTTTTCATACTAATTGTTAGGCCATTATTTACACACTGAATTGTCTACGGATTTTCCGTTTTCCCGATCATGACAAGGAGCACACGGCGAGAGTGACCGGTCGGCAGGGTATGTTCACTCCTCCATGGCACCTGATCCCACCTCTGATGTTTTTGGATGTCCGTGTTTGCTCTGCTCCCAATTTGTATTGTCTAAATGGACTTTGAGCTTGAATACTGTTCATTATCTCCAGATTTCCTGTTACCACATCTGTAACTGATACATGTCAGAAGTCAATACACAAAGAACTGAGGCACGTCATTTGCTGCCACACAAATATTGATAACAACTATGACACAGGCAACTAATAAACATCATCTCATACCAGACAAGTAACTGATACCGGCGGTCTTAAACACACACACAGAGAAAGAGAGAGGTCACCATGCATATAATAAGTTAAATTTCATTTATGAAAAAGGTGAACATAACGAATACTGATCGAGCTCAAAAATCTATAAACATTACAAATACATATATGTGAAAAGGGCATAGGAGGAGTAAGCATCCCCTGTTGACTGGTCACTCCTGCCGTGAGCCCTATGTATTGATCAAGTAGACGGAATATCCCGTAGGCAAATCAGTGTAAAACAAAGGACTAACAATTGTTATGATACAATTCAGCCAAAATACGATCCAATGATAGGTTATAGATTTGCTAACAAGGTCATTAACGACCATAGAATTTAAAAAAGTTCTTGAAATTCCTGGGACATCAACTTATTTGTCAGTAGCCAAAGAGAATCTGACTGCAGCAATCAGGTTGAAAGTGTTTGTAACTTAGTAACTTAGAATTTTCATGAAATCAATTAGCTATTTTTTATTTCTTTATTTTAATTTTCATTTTTATGGGTTTGCAGATTTATGACTAACATTTTCATACACTTCAACTATCTCTTTTAATTTACAACAGATTCGAGTAGTAATGGCCAGACAAGTAACGGATTCTAAGATGAATTCAGTCGGGGCTTCAGGAAGAGAAAAGAGTAGTGACTCCTTGGAAATATTTACCACTACAGATCGACATGGAAATCCTCTAAAAGCGCCCTTACCAAAAGACAAAAAAGAGGAACTTCAACCAGTTGATCCTCCGAACGTTGTCAACCCCCCAAAAATCTCCAACAAAAAGCCACCCGACGAAAACGACTACAGACCAATTACCAAGGAGTCCAGTTACGAGAAAATGAAGCGGTTGGTGTTACCCAGTGCATCCATGCCGCGGACTGAGGAGATAGAGCCCAGAGATCAGTTCTGACAATGTATTCCAAGAGTCATTTATATTAATATATATAATTTATTATCATCAGAGATTTACTTGATGAACAAGGAACACTGCTACTGTGCTTTAGCATAAAGCATCTATTCACTTTCATGCATTTGGGGTAATCCAACATGTGTTTATACATGTATGCACACACACACATGTATTGTAATTGTAAAAAAAATATGTGATTTATTTAATACATTTATTATAATTTCTCCAAAAGATACTAGCAGTTGTCCATTTAATCGTCTCTCAGTTGTAAAATAATGCATAAAAGATCTGGATAAATATTCATCCATTTTATGTTTAATTTATGCATGCTTAACAATGACCATCCTTCTGCAGTCCTGCATGAAATAAAGTTATGAAAAATATCTCTTCTAAGGGTCATTGAAAGACGCAAAAACCATTGCAGATGTTGTTTAGATGAGGCCTTTGATATTCATGATAAAACACCAATCTATACCATTATACATGTTATAAAAGCTTTGGTTACTTAAAGTTGTCAAAGGTAATGTTCATGTGAAGTATAAACTACCAGTATTTATTAATTAAAAATTTACGGCCTTAAAATGAAGGTCTTGATCTTGCCAAAATGTTATGAAAACCCGCGACTCATGCATAATCTTTTTTTTCTTTTTTTCTTTTTTGAAGCATCACCTTCCAATATTTATCCGTTACAGATGATAAAGGGAAAGATAACTATAAGTGATCAATCTAAAAAAAAAATCTAAAAACTGTTCAAATCTGTGAACATGACTGAAAACATGGACCCCGGAGATCAAGTGCTAAGAGGAATAAGCATCCCCTGTCGACCGGTCACATCCGTCGTGAGCCCTATATAAGTATGGATCAGGTAGTCAAATTTAATATAAAAACAAAGGCCTAAAAATTGATAAGAAACAAGTCAGCCAAAAAACGACCTGGCAATGGGATACATTTGCTAACATGGTCATTTATAACGACCAAGGAATTTATGGAATGCTGACTTGAAACGTCGTTGAAATCCTTGTAACATGAACTTATTTGTGAGTATCCTGCCTCGGTTTAAAAATTGATCGTTCTTTGGGCATGCTGTTGAGTATCAAAAAAGTTGGGAGAGGTAAACTCCATATGCAGGTGAAAGTGGAATATTACAACATAAGAAAGTAAGGAAAGTTGACAATGAACAAGCTGAAGTCACCTCCTTTTCTTACATACAATTTAGTTGTTTAGTTTGCCCTTATCGTCTATGAACATTTAAATATGAAACGATGTGTCAGACACTACTCGTATGGTGTCTTTTATCTCAAGTTCACTGTGGTAGATCAAGTCGACATTGTTATTTGATAAAACGTCCTCAATATATCTAAATGTCAAGTTGAAGACAACAGCAAGTATTTATTTTAGTGATGTACCGATTAATCGATTAAATCAATCATCTAATTGAAATGGCCCCGATTATAGATAATCGATTAAAATTTTGATAATCGATTAATCAAAATATTAGCTAAAAGTAAATTATTCCTATGATTTATTGATTCATTTTCCTTTGAAAGTAACTAAATCTTAACGGTTTTTTTTTACTTATTTTCTCTTCATTCAAAAATAAACAAATTTGATACTTGAAATTAATCGATTATTAATCGATTATAGTGCTTCCGATTATTTCGATAATCGATTACGGGAAAAAAAATCCGATTTCCCATCACTAATTAATTTTTCTTCTCATATAGAAGTTCTTAAACAAATTCTACTTCATGGGAATTTAAAAACAGGTCGGCTAATAAAGAATCACAACTAGTGCACATCTAAATGCCCCATCCCCGAGGAGTATAAAATATTGATTTTTTTTTCACTCAGCATCTAGAAACCATTAAATAAAATATTCAGAATTCTTTAACTGAATACAAATTATGTAATACTCTATTTTATTCAAGATCTAATTATAATGACTGAAGGACATGTCACTTTAACTGCAGAAAAAATTCAGAGAATCGAAACTCTTTAGTGTGCAGTGTATAGAAGGTTCTAATTCTATCTACACTGCACACTTAAAAGTTCTGATTCTATGGTATAAGATATGGTATGTATCTATAGGATACATAACACAAATAAAAATTTGATGCATGGATTGATATATATTTTTTGATTGAGTTTGAATTTTTTATCTTAAAAATTCTCCCACTTTACCAGGAAAATATTATTCAGATTACCTATTTGAATATTAATCTATGAGAAATATTGCTGATTTCTGGAAAAAAAGTTTGTGTTATTTATCCTTAATGCAGTAAATGTATTCTGTTCTGAGACCTAAAATAAAATAAATAGAAGGTCTGTATTAGCTCTCTTGACTATTTAAATTTTTTTAATGGACTTTAAAGCTTGATTACTGTCCCGTGGTCTCCATATTCCCTATGAACATTTTTCCCAGGGTTAAATGCCAATTTAAGTACCCTATCTTGAAAATGAAATCGATCATGAACTCAATATTTATACCTTTCAAACTATAATAATTTTCTCATGTCTAAAATGAAATATGTGGAGATAATGAACAGTATTCGAGCTCAAAAGTTCATTAAACATTACAAAATAAGAGTAGAGCAAACACGAACCTCTAAAACATCAGAGGTGGGATCATGTGCCATGGAGGAGTGAGCATTCCCTGCCGACCGGTCACACCCGCCGTGTACTCCTTGTCATGATCGGGAAATAACGGAAAAATCCGTCGACAATTCAGTGTGTAAATAATGGCCTAACAATTAGTATGAAAAAAGTCAGTCAGCATTTGACTTAATGATAGATTGTATGTGCTGACAAGGTCATTGTATCGACCATAGAACTTACGAAATTATGACTTTAAACTAGACTGCTGATATTCTTGTTTCATCAACTTGTTTGTCAATAACTTACCTCGTTTTAGAAATTGTTCATACGTAGAGCATACTCGGCGTATCGAATCAACTGAGAAATATAAAGCCCGTATGCAGGTGATTTTAGGAATGACTCTAATTCTTGGCCAAATTATTCGAGGATAACCTGGTTTGGGTCAGTTTACGCTTTATAATCCGCGAAGCGGATTATAAAACAGCGTAAACTGACCCAAACCAGGTTATCCTCGAATAATTTGGCCAAGAATTAGAGTCATTCCTTATAATTTAATTCTAAAATCATTAAACAACTCTGGGTGTAAAATTTCGTTGCTTTTTATTAGTTCAAATTTGCCGCTCAATAATACAACCCTAGTAACGGAAGTGATGGGAAGCAAGGGGAGGTAAAAACTGATACATAGTCCTAGCAGCCATGTTTTTTGTTTACATGTGGTAAGATCCGAGTTACTGTTTGAAGTTAAAGGTACATTTATTAAATCTGGAATTTTCCATGAATCCCGAGGACTGGAAATGAGAGGATTGCATGGATACAGACGATTCAGCTGGTTGTCAGGGGGGGGGGGGGGTGTCCCCATACCAAACCAGGTTATACAGAAATAATTTGTGTTCCTTTTTGGATATTAACCAATCAGAGGCTAGAGTACAAACAAAATTAAATTATAAAGGTATATTGCTGCATAAGTAAGGGAAGTTGACGATTGAAAAGTTAAAGTCATCACGTTTATCATAAAGCTTTGTTGTTAGATTACCATTAACGTCTTTTTCTAATAAAATATCCAAATATGAAACAGATGTGTCAGACTCTGTGGTATCTTTTATCTCAAACTTACCGGGATATATCGTGTCGACATAAGAATGGAAATTACCACTGTTAATTGATAATACGTCGTCGATATATCTAAATGTCGAGTTGAAGGCCACAGCAAGTGTTTTCTTCTTTTCACGTAAAAGATTTTGAACAAATTCTGCTTCATATGAATACAAAAATAGGTTTGCTAATAACGGGGCGCAATTGGTACTCATGGGAATTCCAATAGATTGTTGGAAGACATGGTCTCCAAAAACAACATAGATATTGTCAATCAGGAACTCGAGCATCTTTTTATTGTCAACTTCAGAGTACTTGTGTGTTTAAAACGTTTTGCGTTAGTGTTTAAAGGGTCCTTAAGGTCAGAACACTTTGTTCCTCAATAATATATATATAATTTTCCCTAAGTATTAGTGATTGAAATGTTGCTACCTAAACAAATTTCTCACAAAAATTGAGATCATACATTACCAGGCATTCGTGCAAATTCCAGAGGAAGGTATTTACTATATAATCCTCTTGGAAATCGAACACTTGAATTGGATTTACTGATATAATAATGTTGGTTTTATATGTTTTTAGACCAATATATAAATAGGCCTACATGTATATATGTGTAAACAGTTTAGAAATTAGAAGATAATAATGATATATAGTATTTCTGGTATATTACTACGAGATTATTATTACTCGTATGAAATACAAAATCAGTTTTTCGAGGAACGTATCGTCAGACCATATAAGGACAGATGATACAAACAAATTTTTATCAAAAATCTGGAAAATAACAACTTAAGTCATGTTTATATAAGTAAATTGAAGTTTAATGATTTTTCAATCTTCTTTCAGAGTTTCACATTAAGTGATAAAAATTTGTATATTAGATTATTAAGGACTTGGGAAAGATAACTCGTGTTCGTCTATCTGTACATGGTACCATCCAGCTTAATGAGGGTGGTTGCAGAAAGGTAGAATTTAAAAATATCGTAGACAGTTTCTTTATATTTTAGAAATATATTATTCTAATCATTTACAACCAAAATAGGTCAAAAAATATATACCAATCCAGGCATCCACTTTTATTTCATTTTATTTATTTATATGTATCATCTATCCTTAAAATGATCGGGATCGTTGTTTGTAATTTGTTCTTTTAAAACAAATCGAAAGTAGAAAAAAAAAATCTTAAACATAGTAACGTGAAAAATCCAATGGTCTTTTCGTTTGAATCATCGACAGCTGAGTTCATTTATTATTTAGATATCAGAAATCCCGGAGACAAGGGAAAGTTGGCCACAATCTTTACACAGATTAGTGTCTAGAAGCCCCTAATTACATATTACAATATGTCTGCTGCGACTCCAGAAGCTATTGATCAACAACAAAAAGAAAGAGAGATAAAATTGCTCGAGGAACGTTTAGAGGAATACTTTGTACCAAAAAATGTTGCCATCATAGGACCATCAGGTGTCGGCAAATCGTCATTCATAAACTCTATCATAGCCAGTTTTTCCTCCAAGTGCTGGCGAGAGCGGACCAAAGTTGGGTTCACTGCTGGGGAAGGGGGGCAAGGAACGTGTCATCTTATTAAGTATGTTGTTGTTAAAGGTTTTAAGAAGCTATAAAAATACAATACTCTTGGTACTCAGATTATTGTTATGGTTTCTCTAAAACATCTTCAATTGCAATTTAAAAACGCTTGTTCAACTATTATAATACCAAAACTGCATCATCCATATACATGCATATGGTTAAGGAAAAAAAAATTGTAAGCCATGTATTTTTTTCTTAAGGGGGGGGGGGGGTGTAGCAATTACCATGACTAGGTTTTATTTACACATCTTAATTTTTTATTTTTTTAAATTTTAATCTTTTTTTAACTAAAAGGACAACAAAAGATGAGTACTTGGACACAGAGAGACAGAAGGAATATCCGTATCCGACGCTGATTGACATGAATGGGTTTGAAAACCAATCCACAGAGGACATAAAGGAACTGCTCAGATACATTTTGTTTGGCTTGATCCCACATGAACACAAGTTAAAAGATGCTTTGAAGATCTACACGTAAGTTCTACTCTAAACACCAGATTACTTAGAATTAGATAAAATGAAATTTATCGACAGTAAAAAACAAGAATGGCAAAGCCCATGTTTTGCTATTGGAAACCCCAAATATCTTTCCAATAGAACATAAAATAGAAGGTGAAGAACTACACTTTGGTATAAAGATGCTGTAAAAATTTCATTAAATTGAATTCAGTGGCAGGGTTGTGGATAACCACTCGCCCACTCGCAAATGCCAGTAAAATTGTTGGCGATTATATATTAAAAATCTGGTCGCCCACATGGGGAACAATTTTTTTTCCGGAACATAATCATTGTATGTACTTTCAGGTTTTGAACAAACGCTCTACTAACCTAGATTATTTGTATTGCGTGCAAAAATATTAGTCAAAGATGTATGTGACTTAGATCAAACATGGCGATTTATCGAAGCGTTTAATTTGCAATCTTGATGATACGAGAGCAAACATTTGAGATTGTTCTTAAAGAAATATTGAAACAATCGGCTATGGCTGTGAGACATTCCATCAGGACTAGTTATTCAAAGATAGAATTTGAATTATCGTGTCAAATACACACAATAAAAGATTAGAATCAAACTTCATTACAGGTTGTATGTAATTTAATATGCCCCGTTAAACCATAAATGCATCAGTTGTAGGGTTAAACGCTACAAAATGAAATGAACATATTATTGTATCAAGATTTTTTAGAAAAGAGAAAACCTGACGAAAATTCAAATGCTGCGAACATATTGATACTAGGAATTTAAAGAAATCAGTTTTAAAAATTTAAGAATTTTTTTCTTTGTTTTTATTTTTAATTTACATATAATGTGGGCCCCTGGGTCACATTGTGGGCCCGTAAAATTTGAAAAGATAGGAGCCCACATGGCCCCTAAGTTTTTAAAAAGTAACCACAACCCTGAGTGGTGTAAGAGGAGTTGTGAATAAGGGATGGCTACCATCAAGTGTACCAAGAATTGCAGAGTCCATGTTTTACTATGGGAAAGCCATAATATCTGTATAATTGAAACTTAAAATAGAAGATGCACAATGGTACTATGTAATAAAATTCTTTAAAAGTCTCATTATATTTTATTCAGTGTTACTGGAATTGCAGGTAAGAGTTCTCCCATTATTAAAGAAAGAATGGCAGTGTCCATTTTGCTATGGGAAACCCCGATTATGTGTCAAATCAAAATGTTAAATAGGAGATACACAATGTTTCTATGTAATAAAAATGTGAAATTTTTATTAAATCCTTAACTCAGTAATATTCCTCATTTTTAAAAAGAGGTAGGTTGTTGACAAATAAGTTAATGTTACAGGGTTTTCAACATTTTTGTTTTAAGTCAGCATTTTGCAAATTCTTTGGTAATTATAATGACCTTGTTTGCAAAAACATCCTACAGTTGATTCATATTTTGAATGCATGTTCAGTGCCAATTGTTAATCCATTGTTTTTATACATATTTTATCCATGGATTACTCCATTTACCTGATCAATACAGAGGGATCAAAGGGCATGTGTCTGTTCAATAGGGGAAGCTTACCCCTTCTAAGCACCTGATCCCACTTTTGGTGTTACAAGGTGTTTGTGTTTTTGACCTGTGCATGATTTGTATTGATTAATGATTACAGGATTAACAAGCATGATCACTGTTTATCATCACCCTTTTCATTGTATGAGACTTTTACATATATCAATTCTATGCTATGATATGAAATAGAATCACTGTAGTAGGATAAATCCAGAAAACAACAGACTTAAGGTTCTTAAACCCTCTGCTCACTCATATTAAATGTTGCCTTGACTTAATTTTCCGAAAGAAATGTATTTTACAAGTCTGGCTTTCCAGAAAGCCTGAAATGTCATCTCTTTGGCTTCATTAATGTCACAGAATAAACAGTGGAATGTAACATTTTTTCCTCAGCTATTACAGACAGAAGAACTTTTTTCAAAGGGGGGGGGGGCACAGAATAAACAGTGGAATGTAACATTTTTTCCTCAGCGATTACAAGCAGAAGAACTTTTTTTTCAAAAGGGGGGGGGGGGCACAGAATAAACAGTGGAATGTAACATTTTTTCCTCAGCTATTACAGACAGAAGAACTTTTTTTTCAAAAGGGGGGGGGGGGGCACAGAATAAACAGTGGAATGTAACATTTTTTTCCTCAGCGATTACAAGCAGAACTTTTTTTCAAAAAGGGGGGGGGGTAGTCAGAAAAAAAAATTACAACTTACCTGAATAATCTTTCACTAGGAAAAAAGGGGGTGTTCAAACTCGAAATTCTTATTTCGTGGATCGGAGGGAAGATTTAAACTTTTTGACTCTCTCGAAAACACATTTGGGGGGGGGGGGGAGTACATGTATGAATATGCTGCAACAAAAAAAATGTGGGGAAGGTAGAGGCAAGCTGCCTTTCAGTAAATATTTGCAACAGTAATTTCAAATATTTTTTGTATATGTGTTTAAAAAATGTAACCACTGAGCAGTATTCGTAAAATTTGTAAACAATTGAACAATTGTTATACAAGAGGATGGGTAAAACCTTAGCGTTCTTATTGACTTTACATCACAGCAGCTTACTCGGACAACAGCCAAGAAGTTTAATGCGCTAACTTGAATTAGTACGGTGTCATATAGTGAGACTCCCACCCCCATAGTGAGACTTCCCCCGGAAATATGGCTATATATAGCGGTAAGACTCCCCGATGGGGGGGGGGGAGAATTACTATATAGTGAGTCTTCCCCCCTAAACGACCATAGTGAGGCTTCCCCCTTCCATGTTCAGTAGTATTTTATTTACATCGACGATGTATATATATTTGCATTTTGATAATGATCTTATAAAATAGGTACATGTATGAATAAATATAGAAGTGCGCATTAAAAATTTATCGTGTACAGTAAATAATTGAATTGTTCCAAAATGATTCTTATCAAAAGAAATACATTTAACATTTAATAGATCATTACTCGTGGACTCTTGGAATTTGCTTATGTTAACCTTCATGGGGAATGCAATAAATACAATATAGAAAAGAAAGATGTATACTTGTAACAATAACGTACATTTTTCATTCAGTTATCTCACATCAATATACATGTGCATGTCATCCCATAATTATTTTTGGCTAACAAACTGTTAAAAGGCTATTAAGATGTTTTAATTATTAATTAACGGAGAACTTTTATTCATATACTGAAAAATATTGTTTTACAATGAAATAAAATATTCCGGAAACTACATTTGAGGGGAAGTCTCACTATGAAAGGGGGGAGAGACTGGTTATATAGTGAGACTTCCCCGGGAGAAGTCTCACTCTATTGCCAGTCGATCTTCCGGGGGGAAGTCTCACTATATAGCCAGTCTTCCCGGGGTATATCTCACTATATAACCAGTCTTCCGGGGAAATCTCACTATGGGGAAGTCTCACTATACGACACTGACCCTCAATTGATTTCGAAAGATTTTCCACTTTTAAATATATGGTTTATCCAAAGAAATAACCCTCACATGCATCTAAATATAGGTCAGTAATAAAATTTACACGGTATAAGCTAAAATTAGGCATTTACAAATTATCTGAAAGAGTACCAATTTACCAACCCTGATATTTAATTAGGCTGTTCAAGGAAACAATCATTTTATATAATAATATTTCAAGAATAAGAGAAGTGACTTGATAGCTTTTTTGCCACTTACCAATAATGCAATTTAAAATTACACAAAGAAAATGATTGCAGATGCTATAATTATAAATTCTCAAAATACGAGTCGGGTAAAGAAATTGCGTCTTTTATACAAAGGTAACAATATTGTATTTCTGACATTTATTTTTTATAGAGCAAAAAACAAAGAATAGTGCAGACATGCGTAAAAATTCACAATGATTATATAATCTTTCTTCCAATGCCTGTAGTTTTAACATTAACTATTTGTTTTTAAAAAAATATTTTAAAAATGGCATCAGGTTATTGAATGACTAAGATACACATAAAAGTAAAATTTTCGACATCAGTTCACATCAATCGTATTTAAACTTTTAATGCGAGTATTTACTTTGATTTGTTTTTCTGTAAATTCTTAGATCCACGCCTTGGCTGATCTAATCGATGCCATGTAAAGTGTACTTTGATACACACGCACTGGCCATCATTTACCGTACGTAACAGCCTAGATAACTGCATGTTATTTGAAGACCCGCCACTTTGTTTTTCTGTAAATACTTTGATCCACGCCTTGGCCGTTCTAATCGATGTCATGTTTAGTGCATTCTGATACACACGCGCTGACCATGATTAGAAAACTGCATGTATTTTGAAGACCCACCACTACCCAAGCGATATTGTCTCTGTATGACTCTCTATGATTTATGTGTAGTTTTTCTTTTTTAAGATGGCCTGTTTGACAGATCGTCCATTCTTTGTCATTTAGCAGTTTTGTTTACATCTCTGTATTTAGAAATCGTGTCATTTGCCAGACCACCAGCTTATCAATGGCAGCTTACACTGGGGCTTCATATCCGGGGTTACAAACTTAATGTGTCATCTCTCGAGAGAGATGACAATAAGTAAATTACAAACTATAATACCATAGCTTGCGGGGCAAAATTAAACAAAAAAGACATTTTAACTTGACAAATTTATAAAGGAATAATGGAAAATTATGTCATTAAGAGTTATCTCTCTTATCAGAGTATCAATGAACCTTAATAAGTATATTTATCATTTGTTATACTGAAAATCCTGTCTTAGAAGTGTAGTTAGAGTTCCAATTTTTTTTTTTGGATAAACAAGAAATAGAATTTTAGTTTCTCAAAATTACAGTACATTAAAACCTTGACTGATGAATCTCTTTCATTCATTGGGGGAATTTACATAAATTGCTAAAATTTTAAAGGTTTTTAGGTCACCTGAGTCACTCAGGTGACCTATTGCTATCTGTTTTCGTCCGTCGTCGTCCGTCGTGCGTCGTGTGTTAACATTTGAACATTTTCAGCTTCTTCTCTGAAACTGCTGAACCAATTTCAGCCAATTTATGCATATGGCATCTATGTGTGAAAGGGAACAAAATTTGTGAATTTCATGGTCCCTGCCCCCCTGGGGCCTGAGGGGTGGGGCTAAAACCATCAAAATTAATGCAATCTTTAAAAATCTTCTTCTTTACTCCTGGACATCAAGCAGTCAAACTGTTGACATGATTGTAATAAGCATTGAGCCCTCTACCAAAATTGTGAAATTCATGGCCCCAGGGTCAGGGGTTCTGGTGCTAGGGCGGGGCTATATAGATCATATAGTGAAAGTGCATTATTTCTTTGAAAATCTTCTTCTCTACTCCTGGGTATTATTGAAACAAATTGAATACATAGTTATGATAAGCAAGGGTGACTCTACCAAAATTGTGAAATTCATGGCCTCAGGGTCAGGGGTTCTGGTGCTAGGTAGGGGCTATATAGATCGTATAGTGAAAGTGCATTATTTCTTTGAAAATCTTCTTCTCTACTCCTGGGTATTATTGAAACAAATTGAATACAGAGTTATGATAAGCAAGGGTGACTCTACCAAAATTGTGAAATTCATGGCCCCAGGGTCAGGGGTTCTGGTGCTAGGGTGGGGCTATATAGATCGTATAGTGAAAGTGCATTATTTCTTTGAAAATCTTCTTCTCTACTCCTGGGTATTATTTAAACAAATTAGATACAGAGTTATGATCAGCAAGGGTGACTCTACCAAAATTGTGAAATTCATGGCCCCAGGGTCAGGGGTTCTGGTGCTGGGGGGGGGGGGGGGGTATATAGATCATATAGTGAAAGTGCATTATTTCTTTAAAAATCTTCTTCTCTACTCCTTGGTATTATTGAAACAAATTAAATACATAGTTATGATAAGCAAGAGTGACTCTACCAAAATTGTGAAATTCATAGCCCCAGGGTAAGGGGTTCTGGTGCTGGGGGGGGGGGGGTATATAGATCATATAGTGAAAGTGCATTATTTCTTTGAAAATCTTCTTCTCTACTCCTGGGTATTATTTAAACAAATTAAATACATAGTTATGACCCCTGGGTCAGGGGTTCTGATGTTAGGGCGGGGCTCTATTTATTATATAGTGAAAATGCATTAATGCTTTAAAAATCTTCTTCTCTGCTTCTGGGTATTATTTAAACAAACTAAGTACATTATTATGATAAGCAAGGACACCTCTTCCAAAATTGTGAAATTCATGGCCCCAGGGACAGAGGTTCTTGTGCTAGGGTGGGGCTATATAGCTCCTACAGTGAAGGTGAATTATTTCTTTGAAAATCTTCTTCTCTGCCCCTGGGTACTATTTAAACAAACTAAGTACATTGTTATGATATGCAAGGATGCCTCTTCTAAAATTGTGAATTTCATGGCCCCAGGGTCAAGGGTCCTGGTCAAAAGGTGGGGGGGGGGGGCTCTATTGATTATATAGTGAAAAATCAAAATTTCTTTGAAAATATTCTTTTCTGCTTCTGGTTAAAAAGCAAAGAAGCTAAGTATATAGTTATGATGAGCAAGAGTGCTTCTTCCAGAGTAGTGAATTGCATGACCCCTGGGTCAGATGTGCTGGTATAAGGGTGGGGCTGTTGATAATCTAGTGAAAATGCATTAATTCTATTAAATGATCCTGTCTGCTCCTTAATGTTAAGCGGTTAAACAAAGTGATTACTTATGATGAGCAAACTTGAAACTTCTGGTCCTAGGGTGAGACCCTCTGGTGTTTCTCGGTGGTGAAGGGTGGGGGGGGGGGGGGGAGGGGCTCTATTGATAATATAGTGAATCTGTAGTGAAAATGCATTATTTCTTTAAAAATCTTCTCTGCATTTGGGCATATCAGAGGCAAAAAGTGTAAAAGTTGTTAATAAGGAAGGGTATTTTTACCAGATTTTTGAACATCTGGACCATTTGGTCAAGTGTTCTGGTCCTAGCCAGGGCTCAATTAATTTGCATTCTACTGAGAGGAGTTATTCCCCTTTGCTGTTTACTTTTGATAATTAATCATTGTAAATAATGTACTTGAAAAATTAATAGAATAAGAGAATAATGCAAGAATTTTTATTGTATAATACAAAAAGTATTTTCATAGTTTTAATGATCATGTGGACTTGTAAGTAATAGATAAATAAAAATGAGACAAAAATAACTTGTCTTATTAAATGTTCATCAAAGACCAAGAAAGGCCAATGAAAGAGATTACAACAAGGAATTAAAATAGTACAAAAGCACTGATAGTTTGTTAATATACTGTATGGTGATAGTGATAAATGGGGAACAGATTAGAATCTAATTTATGAACTGTTAATGAATAGTAGACTAATTATTTTGTTGATCCTGATCACCCTATTTTTCTTGCTTTTGGGCAACAAAGCTTCACCTTTCATTTCATTTTAATACTCTATGGATCCTCTAAATTGTTGTATTGTACTCAGGTGACCGTTAAGGCCCTTGGGCCTCTTGTTTAAAAAAGTATTGAATATAAGCCTACAGTCTTACTCAATAGTACAGTCCCTTAAAAATTACCGATGAGCATTCCGACTCTTTTTTCAGAGATGGAGGGCTAAATGGAATGAGGGAAGAGTATTTTATGAACCAGGAGACACTGAAAGTTGACTGTCTGATTTTTGTTTCTTCAACAACTTCAGTCCTTCCTGAAAATCTCATGGATGCTGTTGTTCAGGTGGCACAAAAAGAGGAAAGAGGTAATAGCTGATGAGATATGATGAGATATATGAGATCTCTTAGTGAAGAAAAAAAATCTATAATGTTGAAACTAAATTCACCTAAAAGCACTTTTCAGAATTTCTGGTAAATTCTGAGTATTTAGTTCACCTGAGTTAGGGATGAAAGTTGTGTTAATGAGACAAAATTCAAACAGAGACAGTCCTAATTTTTTGTGAATTAACTGATAATTTTTTACCACTTGTCCTAGTCCTTAAGATTAAGACTAAATTAAGATTTAATTTTGAACATTTTACTATACATAGTCTGGCAAATTTCTTTGGAACAAGAAAGGTCCACATAAGACAAGTTTTTGCTATATATAATCTGCCCCTTAAATGTAATTTGCTTCTTTGCAGTCATTCCTTTATTTGGTGTGTTAACACAGAAAGACAAAGTACATGATGAGGAAACATACATGACAAAGAAAAAAGATTTCTGTTCTAAACTGGGTCTTCCAGAGAACCGCTTCCTTCTGTGTACAAACTACTGTGATGACTATGACAAAGAAAAAGGGCAATCACGCTGGAATCAAGTGTACCCAGCACTTGATGTGCCAAATCTATCCTTTATGAGACAGGTATTATAACAATAAAGCCTTATTTGTCCTTAGAAATTATATTTTTCCCATGCACTGTCATTCATATGTGAGGGTGTAATGCACATACACAGTTTAACATTTCTAGGTTTGTGATATTGGAATCAAAGTTCTACAAAACGATGCCACACTTCATAAAAGTCCCTCTATACCTTCCCAGTCTCAACAAGATCGACAATCTGCTGCTAATCCTCTACCACCAAGAGACCCTCCCCCACCTAAAGATAACTCTGTCCTCAATGTTCTGGCATTTGCTTTCAAGGGTTTAGTCATCGCAGTACTCCTATACTGGTTCCTTACTCCGCCATTTGATGGACAACAGATGGTTGATGCTTGTGCCCAGTTTGAACACAAATCTCAGACATTGAATTTTTCCATTCCTGGAATAAAGAACCTCTGTGAGAGGGTTGGAGATGTAACACAGAGACAACTCATGACACCACTGATGTGTTTTGTTGTGGTTATCATAGGGATGGACTTTGTTATGCCTCAGATTATCAGAATGTTACATAGACTTGGCATTTAACTACACAGGCTTTGGTGTAGGAAGCAAAATGTTGTGACATGTGCAAGTACTTGATGAGATTTTAAATAAATATGGCTGTGGCAGCAATCAAAATTATACATATATATATATATATATATATATATATATATATATATATATATTAGGGATGACAACGAGTACCCGGTTAACCGGGTACTCGATCGAACGTCCGAGTATCGAATACTAAAATCGCTACTCGGTTACTCGGATGTATATTTTTTTCATATTTCAAAGAACGAAGTATATATATATATATATATATATATATATATATATATATATATATATATATATATATATATATATATATATATATATTATCAAAAACCTATCAATATATATATATATATATATATACTGTATATATATATATGTATTGCGAGCTTATCAATTTTTGAATCTTTCCTTTATTAAAAAATGTTTGAGTATTGTCAATAAAATAAGAATTGTTTAATATAATAAAAATAACATATATTGATTATCAAGAGACCCTCCTTCACCTATAGATAACTCTGAAAAAATAATAATGTTGTTATAGGTTTAATAGTCATGTGGTATATGTATAAATCATGCTAATACTCAGTGACCTAAAATAAAAATTATTTGTGAAAATATCAAAAATAGTCTGTGATATTATGAAAGATATGCAACACTACATTATAATATATGTGCTTTATTTCAAAAATGGAATGTATGTTTGTATACTACAGTTTGTTCATAAGTGATAAACTAGTTGTTTCAGAATGAAAAATAATGTTTGTCATGTTTTGATATCCAGTAATGGATGCTGCATTTCCTCCTGCTTGAGTTCTCGAGGGATAATTAATCCAAATGCACATACAATATATGGTGCATCTATCAATGCTTAGTTACATGTTTTGGATGCTGCATCTGACCTTTACTTCATACTTGAGTAACTTCTGAATTAAGTGATTCGGTCCTGTATTTTTTTTTTTTTTTCAACTACAGGGTACTTTATTCAAAGTCTCTTTTTGTCAAATAACATTTGGTAGAATAAACATAATTCTAAGAATCCTTTGCATTCTATCTCCAGGCCCAAATAAAAGTTTTATTCTCTTTTGCGGAATCCTTTTCATGAGAAATCTTTGCCAGTGTGGCATATATACTATTTAAATAGGGTAACTAACTGTTTACAGTTAAATTAAATCATCCATTTTATGGAAATTTTGTACTACTTTTTTCATTCTTTGACTGATATTTCTTTCTTATAAGTATCCTTTTCATAGTTGTCAAACATGATGGTGATGACATTAAAAATTACCATCAAAGGAAATTATCTGTAGGTTACTCCTGTTTGATTTAAATTATGAAAAAAAAATAAATGTCCATTAGCCAATATAATGATAGAAAGATTTAGCAGTATTGTTAAAGAAAATTGATAAGTACATCACTTAATTTTTGAAGCATATTTTATTCATATCACATTTTCTTATCTTTAAGTGCAAAATGGTCACGATTCATATTTTAGATTTCAAGGAATATTATTTTTCTGACCAAGAATTCTACTTTTATCCTTAAAAATTTATTTACGTAAAACGTATCATGTTTTTGATATGTATTTGATAGCAGTAGTTTTAAATCAATATTTCAAACTTTTTTTCTAAGTGCGAAATGGTCAAGTTTAACTGTCCTTCACAAGGAAAGAAGGCATGTGTCACCTTTTTTTCTTTTTTACTTATTCTTTATCATTGTAAATATATTAGAACGCGAAATGTACTTCATGAAACACTGGCATAACAATACTTTCAGGTGCGTATCTCTTTAATTCTTTTTGATTGAACGTAATTTCAGGACCTCAATGCAAACGTTAATTCAAGAGAGAGAGAGAGAGAGAAAGAATACAAAATTGAAATGTTTTATTTAAAGGTGCTTAGACACAGATTTTAAGTTAATATTTACTCCAATTTTCTGTATAATTTCATGACTTATATGTTGCTATAGCATTTCATACGAATATTTGATAAAAATCTTATTTTATCTGGAAGATATTGAAACTTCGAATTTCTGGACGCGTTTGATAGACACATCCTTTGCACTTTCACAAATTTTAACTTTATCCTTATTACTTTAGAAAAGTAGCAATTTTGTTGTTTATCAATGAAAAATATTAAAACTATAATGCAGAAATTTCATAGTAGAAATGTAGAAAGCAGAATCCTCTCACCAGTATTGTCAGTCCGTGCTCAGTGGTGTGTGCAGAGTTTAACAATTGAACACACCCGGTGAATCGAAAACATTAACAACAACAAAGCTCGTGCCCTGTTTACAAAAACAATTTACGTTTCACGGGTGTATTCAATTTGTTAAACTCTGTACACAACTACACAACACTGAGCACGGGCTGACAATATTTAAGTGAGTGGGTTTTGCTTTTGCACATGTTTACTCTGAATTTTCTGGATTATAGATGTAATATTATTCATGAATACACAACAAAATTGCTACTTTTCTTAAGTATCAAGGATAAACTTAAAAATTGTGAAAGTGCAAGGATGTGTTAATCAAACGCCTTCCGAAATTCAAAGTTTCAATAATTTCCAGATTAAATAAGTTTATAATTTTATTTTCGTGTGAAATGCTATAGCAACATATAAGTTGTGATATTATACAGAAAACTTGAGAAAATATAAACTTCAGATCTGTGTCTATGCACCCTTAAGTTTTATAGCATTTAAGTGTGATCAACATTCATTTTTTTTTTAATATAATGGAACTTTGAAATGATTATAAATATGAAATTACGTTTCCCTCGTTATAAACAAAATGCGCCAGCCGAGCTGCCACTAACTTAGGTGCTATTGACTTTTTTTTAATTCTGAAAACCCTATTAAATATATCACTTTTATACCAAATTTTCCTGATTTTTACATGGACTGGTACTTAAATTGTTTTCAAAACATAGCAGGGTCATAAATCCATGATAGGCAATTGAGATAACGTATAAATGATCTCTTAAAGTAGAATTTTTTGAAAAATAAGGAGAACCATGAAAAAGTATTGCATGGTTATAGTTTGTTCCAAAAGTTCTCAAGTACTGAATTTTAGTATTTGATACTCGGACCTTTCGACGAGTACAGTTCGAGTAACCGGTTAATTACTCGTTGAGTACTCTAGTTATTATCAAACTAGAATGATGCATTTCAATTATTTGTGTTCTTTACCTATCATCAGAATTTTTGGAGAATTATATACTGTACTTCTTTTATTGATAAAAAAGTCCAAAGTTTGATGTGTTGTATATCTCACAATTACGACTTTCGTATCACGAAGACCATGAAAATAGAGAAAAACAACAGAAGCAACAGAAGCTTGTGATTTACTTTATTTCCATTGTGATTACAACATTTTATAAATTGACTGACTTAAAAGACCTGACTCAAAAACTTTTTCTTAACCTCCAGGAAACAATTATCTTTTTTATTCATTCATTTTTTTCCCACATATTTCATAACTCTCTAACTTCATATTTGCAAGTGTTTTTGAATAAAAATAATTTCCCTCCTACCTACTTACCCAAATTTTTATCCTGAGTCGAGAGAGAGCAAGCAAACAATTTTGTGAAGAATTTTTTTCTTATTTAAATTGTATATATTGACATCCACTGAATACTATCTCCTTTATTGCCGTTTATCAGTCAGTAAACACCGATAAGCATCACATCTACAGATTTTTTGAGCAGTGGCTGTTCCATCAATGAAACGTACAATGATGTGCATGTTAATAATACAATATTTCATCCGATAAATTATATTTAAAATGATTATTTATAAAAATATAAATATAAACAATAAAATGTCTTTCTTTGGTTGTTAGTACGAAAATTAACGTTGCAGCTATTGCAGAAAAAAATTACATAACCCGAATAACAGCTGCAACATTAATTCCCATACTATAACAACCAAAGAAAGCATTTTATTGTTTAAAAGAATTGTTTTGGTTTATTTTTGGATCTTAATTTCGTCGCCTTTGTAATGTTTTCGATACTGAGAAATTGACTGTGCAGTACCTTGACTTCTCAGGTATGTTTGGTTCATATACTAGTATTTGGTAAAATAAGTGAGTAAGGTTATTAATTGTTTTAGTTGAAATTGGTGTGCAACAAACAACGGAAGTAATTGAAGGCATCATGATTGGGATCGCTATTTAGGCAGATTTAAAAAAAACAAAACAAAACAAAAGCGAAAGTAGAGAAGGCGGTTGATATTTTTTCTTCGCATAAATTGATAAAACTTAAAGACTTGAGAGAGGCAGCTCAGACTCTTATCTAGTATTCTGTATGTCTGGAACTATGAGTTCTGCTGCACAGGTAATTGTATTGAAAATTATATAAATGGCCCATAGTTATTTTTAGAATTTAATTCCACTATCAAAGCACATCTATATAAAAAGAACACTCCTTTCTGTATCTAACTTACTGTTCAAAATTTCAGATAGCTATGACCGAAGACATGAATTATCAACAACTAAAAGATGAAGAGATACAAAAACTTGAAGAACGTCTGGATGAGTACACTCTACCAAAAAATGTCGCCATAATAGGTCCACCAGGCGTCGGCAAGTCTTCCTTCATAAACTCGGTCATTGCAAGTTTTTCCTCCAACTGCTGGCGAGAGAGGACCAAGGTTGGATTCTTTGATGGAGGAGGGGGCCAAGTTACACATCATCTCATAAAGTTAGTATCTAACAGCTGAGGGAAGTGAATTTTAAATAATGATGTTCTTTGAATGTTTATTTACATTTTCAGTATGCTTGGTATGTCAGACTGGTATCATGTTCCGCTTTTAAGGCGGTATTATACGCTGCACGTGTATAGATTATTGTAAAACATGGTCCAATGGCATAACAATTATAACATCAATGTAACATCATAGAGTTAACTGTTCTTTCATTTGATTGAAATGTAACTTGACCTGTATGTGCGTGCAATAGTGTTTCCTTAATATGAACAGGAGATCAATAATGCATATTTTCAGAAAGGACAGTGGTATTCTTTTATTCTGTGTGTCTAAGGAAACATCTTAATTTAAAGACCATCTGCTTTAGAGCTAATGACCAAACACATTTTGGATTCATTTTTTTTTTTTTTGTATTACAGGACATCTCTTTGCTTGAATAATAAGAAACTGATTTGCCCAGTTAGCTTTTTTTCTGAATAGTTGTCTGAAAATTATAGATAAGCATTGCCATAAGACTTGGGAATGAAATTCATCAAACATTCTAATCACTGATCATTCATTCAGAAAATATAGGCTTACATATGGAGAAATGCTGTGTACTTCATTCATAAATTAATGATCTTATGACAGTACTAAATAATATTCAATAATTTTTTTACGAAAATAAATTAAAATACAAATTTGATCATGCAGCAGTATACCCTTATCACCTGCATATGGGGTTTATATCTCTCAGTTGATTCGATACACCAGAGCATGCTCTACGATTGAACAATTTCTAAAAGTCTATAAGTTATTGACAAACAAGTTGATGAAACAAGAATATCAGCAGTCTCGTTTAAAGTAATCATTTCGTAAGTTCTATGGTCGATACAATGACCTTGTCAACAAATACAGTCTATCATTAAGTCAAATGCTGACTGACTTTTTTCATACTATTTGTTAGGCCATTGTTTACACACTAAATTGTCGACAGATTTTTCCGTTATTTCCCGATCATGACGAGGAGTACACGGCGGGTGTGACCGGTCGGCAGGGGATGCTCACTCCTCCATGGTACCTGATCCCACCTCTGATGTCTTAGAGGTCCGTGTTTGCTCTGCTCTTATTTTGTAATGTTTAATGGACTTTTGAGCTCGAATACTGTTCATTATCTCCACATATTTCATCATATTCTCATCATGTTAAAATATTTTCCTAGGCTATAAACTTCTTATTTGCTTCATTCGGAAGCTCGTTCACTAAATTTATCAATTAACAATAGTTACTTCCATTCACCTCGATATGTCCCTATTACTCAAAATAAAAGACATCTGTTTCACATATTTATGTTTGACTGACTATAGATGATAAGGGCTAACAACAGTATGACAAACGATATAGTTTCTGCTTTTCCATCGCCAACTTTCCTTATTTATGTAGTAATATTCCACTATCACCTGCATATGGTGCAATGTCTCCCAACTTTTTCGATACCCCAGAGCATGCTCCGAGTACGATCAATGTTTAAACGGAGGCTGGTTACCGATAGATAAGTTAACATTACAGGGATTTCAACAATCCCATTTAAAGTCTTCATTTCGTAAATTCTATGGTCGGTATAATGACCTAACTAGAAATACAACCCGTCATTGGGTCGTATTTTTACTCACATATTTCATACCAATTGTTCGGCCTTTGGTATTAGCCTTTGACTACGGTTTACTCCGTCTACCTGATCCTCCTAGGCACCTGATCAATACATTGGGCTCACTGAGGGTGTGACCAGTCTACAGGGGATGCTTACTCCTCCTAGGCACCTGATCAATACATTGGGCTCACTGAGGGTGTGACCAGTCTACAAGGGATTCTTACTCCTCCTAGGCACCTGATCAATACATTGGGCTCACTGAGGGTGTGACCAGTCTACAGGGGATGCTTACTCCTCCTAGGCACCTGATCAATACATTGGGCTAACTGAGGGTGTGACCAGTCTACAGGGGATGCTTACTCCTCCTAGGCACCTGATCAATACATTGGGCTCACTGAGGGTGTGACCAGTCTACAGGGGATGCTTACTCCTCCTAGGCACCTGATCAGTACATGGGGCTCACTGAGGGTGTGACCAGTCTACATGGGATGCTTACTCCTCCTAGGCACCTGATCAATACATTGGGCTCACTGAGGGTGTGATCAGTCTACAGGGGATGCTTACTCCTCCAAGGCACCTGATCAATACATTGGGCTCGCTGAGGGTGTGACCAGTCTACAGGGGATGCTTACTCCTCCTAGGCACCTGATCAATACATTGGGCTCACTGAGGGTGTGACCAGTCTACAGGGGATGCTTACTGCTCCTAGACTCCTGATACCGCCTCTGGAAGTTCTTGGATTCCGTGTTAAATGCCCTGTTCACAGTTTTGTATTGTTTGTAATTTTTTGAGATCGACCGGTCGTTGGAGTTAGAGATTTTTTGGACTAGACAAGCTCCAAAATACTAACGTTCTGAATAAATTCATTCATCTGGAAATATAGTCCAATGTTCATATGCTGCATCTTAAGTTTAATTGATGGCTTGTATATTTTGTCATATTCATTCCTCAAACAATGGTTAATGAAGGACATGAACATGTCCAAATTTAAATCTAATCAGTCACCAGGCGGATAAAGATTACAAGCTGCATTGGGGGTATGGATTTTGTATATTAAGTGTCATCCTGATTTTAAAATTTGATGAATATCGAAGCTATATATCCAAAGTAAATAAACCTATCTAAAAGAGAAAGCAAAACAGACATTTAGAGAAAATTTGGATCAATATATTTATTATTGGATCATGTTCAAGATTTTTAAAAACTTAAAGCTAATTTAGACAGTATACTAAATTTTAAGACTTTGTATTTGTAGCAGTTACCAAATAAAATATATAAAATGACAATTTTTTTTAAAGAATTACAAAGGAAGAATATCTGGACTCAGAGAGACAGAAGGATTATCCATATCCAACTCTGATTGACATGAATGGATTCGATGATGAATCATCTGAGAAAATTAAGGAGTTGCTGAGATATGTTTTATTTGGTCTGGTGCCACATGAACACAAATTACTAGATGCTATAAACATTTATACGTGAGTTTCTTATTTTGGATTTAAAGATCATATAATTAATATAATCAGGGGTTGAATGAAATTGAGTTCTGTAGATTTAAGAACTTAAGAGTAATATTTCCAAGAAGGTTTTTAGCTCTACTGGTCAGAGACCAGAAGAGCTTATGCGATAGTAAGGTGTCTATCGTCCGTCCATCTGTCTGTCTG
This sequence comes from Saccostrea echinata, assembly GCF_033153115.1. Classification (NCBI taxonomy): domain Eukaryota; kingdom Metazoa; phylum Mollusca; class Bivalvia; order Ostreida; family Ostreidae; genus Saccostrea; species Saccostrea echinata. The sequence goes on from NW_026889792.1 coordinate 3,117,561, forward strand.
TCTGTCTGTCTGTAAACAATTTTTCAAAACGCTACTCCTCCTACAGTTTTGGTCCGATTTCAATATAACTTGGCACACAAGTAGACTACACTAAGATACATAATTTAGTGCATCGGTTTTTGATTTCGATGGACGGTGTTGCCATGGTTACTAAAAATAGAAATGTCTCTGAAATTCCTTTAAAATGCTACTTCTCCTACAGTTTTGGTCCGATTTCCAATATAACTTGGCACACAAATAGACTACATTAAGATACATAATTTAGTGCATCAGTTTTTAATTTCAATGGACGGTGTTGCCATGGTTACTAAAAATAGCAATTTCTGTGAAATTCCTTTAAAATGCTACTCCTCCTACAGTTTTGGTCCGATTTCAATATTACTTGGCACACAAGTAGACTACACTAAGATACATAATGTAGTGCATCTGTTTTTGATTTCAATGGACAGTGTTGCCATGGTTACTAAAAATAGAAATTTTTGTGAAATTCCTTTAAAACGCTACTCCTCCTACAGTTTTGGTCTGATTTCAATATAACTTGGCACACAAGTAGACTACACTAAGATACATAATTTAGTGCATCGGTTTTTAATTTCGATGGAAGGTGTTGCCATGGTTACTAAAAATAGCAATTTCTGTGAAATTCCTTTAAAATGCTACTCCTACAGTTTTGGTCTGATTTCAATATAACTTGGCACACAAGTAGACTACTCTAAGATACATAATTTAGTGCATTGGTTTTTGATTTCAATTTACGGTGTTGCCATGGTTACTAAAAAAGAAATTTCTGTGAAATTCCTTTAAAACGCTGCTACTCCTACAGTTTTGGTCCGATTTCAATATAACTTGGCAGACAAGTAGACTACACTAGGATACATAACTTAGTGCATTAGTTTTTGATTTCAATCGACGATGTTGCCATGGTTACTAAAAATAGAAATTTTTGTGAAATTCCTTTAAAACGTTACTCCTCCTACAGTTTTGGTATGATTTCAATATAACTTGGCACACAGTTAGAATACACTACGATACATAATATGTATTTCTGTTTTTTTTTTATTTCGGTGAATGGTGTTGTCATGGTTACTAAAAATAGAAATTTTTGTGAAATTCCTTTAAAACGCTACTCCTCCAACAGTTTTGGTATGATTTCAATATAACTTGGCACACAGTTAGAATACACTACGATACATAATATGTATTTCTGTTTTTTTTTATTTCGGTGAATGGTGTTGTCATGGTTACTAAAAATAGAAGTTTCAGTGAAATACTTTCAAAACGCTACTCCTCCTACAGTTTTCATTTGATTTCAATATAACTTGGCAGAAGTCGACTAATATTAAGATACATAATTCTATTTATTGTTGCATGTTGCAAAGTTTCAAATTCAAGTGCTACTTTTCTTTTGTTATACATACAGACCAGTAGAGCTACAGTCTCATCAGAGACTTCTGGTTATATAGTACAATGATAAGTAGGCTTTTTTTTTTTTAAAGATAAATGAAGCCTACATATCTGTAAGCGATGGAAACTTTGTTTCGGGATTTTTTATCTGGAAAACTTTATGATTTTACTTATTTTTTTTCTATTTTCTCTCAAAGTAAAGCATTTTTTAATGCTTTCTAGATAAAGTCTGATGATTTTATTTAGAGATGGGGGAATAAAAGGAATGAGGGAAGCTTATTTATCAAAGAAGGAGACCCTGAAAGTGGACTGTCTGATATTTGTGGCATCATCGGCCTCTGTCCTTCCACTAAATCTGATGGAAGCAGTGAAGCAGGTAGCATTAAAAGAGGACAGAGGTAAGAAAAGAATTTATTACATTTTCATGAGTGAAATACTGTGATTTATTTATTGAATAAAAGTGGTATTCTTCACAGTGTAAAAGGATGCCAAAGTGATATTCTGTCACAGTGTGAAAGGATATCAAAGTAAATAATAATTTCTGGCCAGTCATAAGATAGAGATAGTAACTAAACCATCTTGATAGAGACTGAAACTGCCAATTTCCTCCCAAATATGTTGCTAAAATCCAAATTACATTGTTTTCAATCTCACAAATGCTAAGCTATGACGTCTCAACTGCTCAACTATGATGTCAATACCTATGACATTGATTAAAAAAAAAACAGAGGCAAAGGGAAATCAAAGAAATGTAATAAACAGAAAATTCAATGTTTTATAGTTGGATATGGAATTTATTTTACTCTTGAGACCAGATTTTTTTAATATTTTCACTCGTGCCTCGCACTCGTGGACATATCAAAATATCCTGTGCCACTTGTGAAATAAATTCCATATCTAACTTCAAAACATTGAATATTCTCTATATTTGTTATTCAACTCATATATTACAAAATCCCCCCCCCCCCCAATAGCTTCCTAGAATGAATAAAGAAAACTGTTATCAAATTTGACTATAATAAATAATGTGTATTGTTCTTAAGTCACTTTCAAGAACATTTATCTTGCTACTTTGAACTTAACTCTGCCCACAACATGCACAAAACTGAAGTATTTGTCCAACTAATTACTTTAGTTCTGTAACATTAACCCTTATATTAAGGGGATTCAACTTATGGTGTAGATTATGGTGGTCTTAAAAAATATACACATAATTTAAATGGGTAAAGTTATGTCACTTATTCATGAATTTTGTTCCACTTTTCTTTATCAAATAATTTGAAAGCAATAGGAAAAATGGTTGCATTGAAACGTTTCAAAACCAGATTTTTATTTTTGTTCTTCTGCAGTAATTCCAGTATTTGGTGTTTTAACAAAAGAAGACAAATGCAATAATTTGGAGGAGAGTGTTTCAAAAAAGAAAGAGTTTTGCTCTAAGCTTGGTCTTCCAGAGAATCGTTTTCTTCTTTGCACAAATTACTGTGATGATTATGACAAAAACAAAGGCCAGTCTCGCTGGAATCGGGTGTATCCAGAGCTCGATGTACCCGCCTTAAGTTTCATGAGACAGGTTAAAAATGACCAAATCCAACCTCTTTTTCTGTAGTTCATTAATTTCCTACATACATATTTTCTGTGATAAACATATAATTTGATTTTCTGCAATAATAAGTGTATACGGTTGTGTATAATGACGTAATTTCATTTCAAGGTTTGTGATGTTGGCATCAAAGTCCTACAAAATAATGCAACACTTGAGGGACCCAAAACTGTCACTCTCCAACCCCAACAAGATCCCCACACTGCTACTGATCCCCCACCAAGAGACCCTCCCCCACCTGTTGATAACTCTGTCATCAATGTCCTGGCATTTGCTTTCAAGGGTTTGGTCATCGCTATACTCCTATACTGGATCCTTACTCCGCCTTTTGATGGACAACAGATGGTTGATGCTTGTGCCCAGTTTGAACACAAATCTCAGACAATGAACTTTTCCATTCCTGGAATAAAGAACCTCTGTGATAGGATTGGTGATGTAACACAGAGACAACTCATGACACCACTGATGTGTTTTGTTGTGGTTATCATAGGTATGGACTTTGTGATGCCTCAGATTATCAGAATGTTACACAGACTTGGTATTTAACTACACTGGCTTTGGTGTAGGAATCAAAATGTTGTGACATATGTGCAAAGGGTTGTGGCAGCAATCAAAATTGAACTTTTCTTGCAAGTTAATTTTTTTTTTAGCTTCCCTTATTGAAACATGTTTAAGTATTGTGAAGTAAAACAAGAATTGTTTAATATAGCAATAATATGTATAAAATATTTTATAAATTACAACATGTAACTTTCTGATAGTCATAAATTATGCTAATATTCAGTGACCTAGAATTAAAAGTTTGTCGTGCTTGTCTTCTGACAAACTGAAAAAAATTCTTTCTCACCAAAAATAGTACTAGGACCTCTTAAAACATCAGAGGTTGGATCAGGTGCCATGGATGAGTAAGCAATCTTGTCGACCAGCCACACCTGCCATGTGATCTTTGTCATGATCGGGCAAATGGAAAAATCCTAAGAAAATTCAGTTGTAAATAATGGCCTAACAGTTCGTATTGTGGCATATATTATTAATAAAGGTTTATAACCACATGTCAATTGCAGTTTGATAACCCCAACTGCTGTACCTTAAGTTACTTGTATGGATTTTATCATATATATGCATGTATATACATGTATATGTGTGTGTGTTTATCTTTGTGTATGTAACCTTTCATTCAGAACTTTCTATCTTTTCATTGTAAAAAGTTTGCATGCCTTCTGAGTTCTGGGCCCAAAATTGGAAAATAAAATTATCTTATTAAAAACGTCAGTCAGCATTCGACTAGCTGCAATAATGTAGCCCTCTCCGACTTAATAATAGATTGTATTTGCTGCAAGGTCGTTGTATTGACCATAACTTGCGAAATGATGATTTTAAACGAGTCTGTTGGAATTCTTTTTTAACTTGTTTGTCAAAAGCTTGCCTTGTTTTAGAAATTGTTCGTACCAAAAGCATGGCCTTGCGGATAGAAAAGTTGAAGTCATCACGTTTGTCGTAAAGTTTTGTTGTAAGATTACCATTAACGTCTTTTTCTAGTAAAATTACATCCCTATAAGAGTTACAAATTCTCGTATTGGACGTAAAACAACATACATGTACAATCGATCAATCTAGTAAAATATCCAGATATAAAACCGACAAATGTGTCAGACTTTTTCAAGTTCACTGGGATATAAAGACCGCGGAACATTAATTGGCAAGATTGGAAGTATACAGCTTACGTCATTTCCATCTGTTGACATTGATATGGGCGGGTACAATACAACACGGGCGTCTGAGAAAACATTGGATTGAAATTCAAGTTTGAAGTTGATTTTCAATCCACCTTAGCTATTTTCACACGCAAAGTGTTAATGTATGATCCAAAAGACAAATAATTTCAATTCCAAAATATTATGAAATTGATGTACATCAAAATTTTCGATCCAGTATTTTTATAAAGATACGCAAGCGTTATAGATTATTATATTATTTCTAGAAATCCTTATAACGCTTGCCTGTCCTTAAAACGTTGGACCTAAATTTATATAAATGTCGAACTATTCCGAAATGGACAACATTGGATCAATCGCTAACACTGTTCGTATTAGATTAGAGTAGCTGAGGTGGATTGAAAATGAATTTCGAACTAGAATTTCAATCCAATGTTTTCTCAGCGCCCGAAATGTTTTGACTATAACAGATGGAAATGTTGTAAGCTGCATATTTCCAATCTTGCCAGTTAATGTTCGGCGGTCTTATCGAGTCGACAAATGAATGGAAGTAACTAATGTTAATTGATAATACTTTCGATACATCTTAGGGTATTCCATCCCTAATAGCCTCAGATTCAATGAATTTGTATACATAACAGATGTGTACTGGTAGAATACTCGGTATTTTTAGACAAAATTCCATTAATTACTATTAGAATGTAAGAATGGAACGTGTCCTAATTTATGACCTTGTTGAAGAGTTATTTCCTTCTTTTTTTTTAAGTTATAAAAATCAATTTTAAAAAAAATCAATACTTTAAAAAAAATTGTTTTCAATTGTCATTTCTAATGATTAATTACTGCTTAGTTAATTACATTTTTTGAAACTTTCTCTTGGTAAATCCTTTTCTACTGTAAAATGATTTGAATTAATATCAGAGTATTATATACGTGATGGATATTTAAGGATAGAGAATTAGGTCCTATTAAGGATGGAAACCCTTACTGTCGCATTGAAGGCCACAGCAAGTGTTTTTCTTCTCATATATATGAAAATATATTTTAAAAAAATAAGTAAATAAATTCTACTTCATATGAATACAAAAATAGGTCTGCCAATAATGGGGCGCTATTGGTACTCATGGAAATTCCGACAGATTGTTGGAAGACCTGCTGTCTAAACTACATAATTATACTATTATATTATATATTGTCAATCAGAAACTCGAGCATTTTTCATATAATATATAAATAGTGCACGTTTTTGAGGGTAACAGTTAAAATTGACACCCCAAGGAAAACCATTGTCAACCGACGCGTCAGCGGAGGTTGACAATGGTTTTCCGAGGGGTGTCAATTTCAACTGTTACCCTCAAAAAACGTGCACTATTTATTTTATTATACTGAATGTCTTATTGATTTCGGATGTCATAAAAAAAAAAAAATTCGGAGATCGTCGTTAAGTTCACGCTTAGAAAGCTTTCAAACGGTTAGAAAGCTTTCAAACTCACCGCTTCTATTTTTCTCAATAAGAAAGCTTCGGAAAAGATATACCAACCTCTCTATTGTTTGTTTGCTACTCAAAAAGTCCTCGCAAGGATGTTTCGTCTGTCGTTTGTTGTTTTCAAGTAAGCTACATCGGACGCAAGCTTTTAATGACGTCGTTTATTTGGCTTCTTTCAAACGCACAACTGACGTTTTGAGAATTCTACGGTGAACCGTACGCGCATGATTTGAACGCATGTGACATTTTCGTAATGTTACCCGTTGCCAACTGTGTTGCTAACGCTGAGGGTAATATTACGGATTGTTAAATGCGTCTAAACCAATCAGATTTTAGTATTTAACATGAAAGTATAATAATATCAGCTTCAGAGTAATAACTCATTAATTATATGTAGTTTTTGGAGATCAAGTCTTCCAACAATCTGGCGGAATTCTCATGGTTACCAACTGCGCCTTGCTATTAGAAGACCTTATTTTTCTATTTATATGAAGCAGAGTGTACTCAAAAACCTCTTGCAGTGGCCTTCAACATTTAGATATCTGGACCACGCTTGATTCCTTTTTATTCCTAAGTTGATTCGACATATCCCTTTGAACTCAAAATAAAAGACACTATAGAGTCTGATTCATATGATTCATATTTGGATTTTTTACTAGAAAAAAAAAACATTAATGGCATCCTAACGACAAAAGTTTTTGATAAATCGTAGGGGGCACCAAGCCACAACGCATAAAGTCCCCCCCCCCCCCCCCTTACGATTGTATACTCCAAAGGCCAGGCCACCTTTGCATAAATAGATAATATCACAATTTTTCAGACAACTCTTTGATGATTTTGAAATCACATGCAATACTTTTTGCTTATTTTGTTATGAAATAAAACTGAGTAAGTGCATTTTTTATGAAACACATTAGACTGTCACTCTCATTAGTAACACTCTCATTTGAAAGTCTGCATTTCATTTTATATTTATATATTTTGTAGGCAATGAAAGACAATATATTGTCTAAAATAAAGGTACTTTTGTTAAAATATGCTGGAAAACCAATGACAATGACTTTCTATGACACATCTATATTTAAAAGCGATGATATTTTACTCCAAATAGGTTTTACTACACGGCAATCAAAAATAAGATGCTTTATGTCTTCTTCTACATTACAAATCGAACAGTCTTTATCTAAGTCTTTTTTCCATTTACTTACATACTTGTTACAAGTCAGTAAGTTATGCATCAATTTAAAGTTAAACTCTGACACATTCTTATCAAATATTTCTTTGACTTTTTCCTGGTAAATATTTCCCCATAAGTGGAAGTCGTTAGTACAGAATAGCTCAGACCAAAATCTTTCCATTAAAGTTTTTTTTATGTTTTGGGTAACAAGATATTGTAGAAGAATTTAAGATTTTTTACCCTCAATTTGTTCAAAATATCCGTGAAAGTTGAAGCAGAGCTGTGAATTATTTGCGTTTGCTTTATTCTGTAGGTTTATTTTTGGAATATCTTTCTTAAGAGCACTCTTTACAATCACGTACTCACAAAAGTAGTTTTGTGGACATATTAAATTTTCTTAATTTCATTTATTGTTTTAAATCCGAGTTCATTGAAAAGATCATTCACATATTTATAACCACTTTTGATTCAGTTTGGAAGAAAAAGCGGTTTTCCTTTATACGTTATGTTTTTGTTAAACCATATTTTCTGTAACTGGAATTTTTCTTGATTATTTTGTTTACATTCATTAAATGCACACATTACCTCTTTATAAAATTGTGGGAGATATTTGATATTTAGATCTTGTATTCTATAATCATTGTTACGAAAACATTTTTTTTTTTCATAATCAACCCAAAACCATATTGATCACCACTGAGCTTGTTACCTTTGATCTGAAATCAGGCATTGATTATTTTGTATCTGTATCTACTGCGTACCGCATGAAAAATGTTGAATGTGATCAATATTTTATTGAATACTGCATGACACAATGTGTAGCCTCACTAATTGACTTGACGTCAACCGTGACGGTAAAAATTAGGTCAACAGTTTTTTTTTTTTTTTTTTGTTTGTTTTTTTTTTTTTTTTTTTTTTACAAATCAAATGACCATTTGCATGACAATGTTTCCCTATTAAAATTTTAAGGCTATTAGCAGCAAATAAAGTTCTTGAATATTATGGAAATGATTGATTGTGTGTAAATAATATGACCTGATCGAGATCGAGATTAAAAATACATCTTTTGTTTTCCCGCTATACGAAAAGTTATACGCCGAAGAATTTCTGTTATAATGTATTTAATTACCAACACTTCAAAGGTAAGCATGTGTGTATAATTGTAAGGGATTTATTATGTTCAAGTATCAGCATGTATATTTTACTTACGAAGAATACAACGATATTAAATACTCTAACATTAAATGCTATATTAGAAACGTAAGCCATATTTGGATATTTGATGTGAACATTAGATATTTTGGCTAGTGTAATGTACTCAAAAAAAGTCAAAGAAAAATCGTCTTCGGAAGGAGTACTGTACACTGACAAAATTTTGTTATTGAAAATACAGGTTAAGAATCTAAAATGTGTGATCATTAAGACGTGCATCGTCACAAGCCACGGGGTTTGAGGCCATCCTTTTTCCACAAACCATAAAATGGACACGGCCAGTGGCTTACAACGATGAAAGACTAAAATTCAAATAGTATAAATGTGTTATACCATAAAGAATAACAGATTTTTCATAACTACTCAAGGCATGCGTAATGGTTATCAGTCGCTTATCAGAGTATATCTTTCCTACAACCAAATCATGATATGAGTGTGACTAAAATGGGTAGTAAAACCCGGGCCGGGCCGGGAATTTCGAAACTGAAAACCGGGTTTTTGACAATTACGAAATAAATACTTATTCTTTCTTAATGAAATTTACGGACATAATTCATAACAATAAAATTTGCCTTCGCTGAGAGTTTTAACTCAAAATATTGTGTTTTTCAATGATAATCACCGATCGTCCTTTTCCTGGTGACTAAAATGGGTAGCAAGCCCGGTTTACACTTTTTGATGTTTCATACTTAATTTCGATAACATATTTGCAATTATGTCTGTTGGATCGTTGAAATTGAACTTAAACTACTAAAAACATCTAACTATTGTATTAATATATCCTGATTATTAAAAATATACGCATTTTTTGATATGACTGTCAGACGAAATCATAAGAGGGACTTCCTGTTACAACAGATCTAGGCCAACATTCGCAATTCAATACGTTCTATTCCCGATATTGCTATTTGCAATGGCATGAAGTCACCTTTCAAAAATTAAATAGCGAGATCCGTTCTATTCCCATTAGTGAACTCTTCAAAATTAGAGGCACGTTTGGTCGTCTGACTGGGACAGCATGGTGTTGCGGATAATAAAAACACGCCAATCTCAATCCAGTTTTAAATGTTAAATGTATTTGTCATTCCAATTAAAGAATAGAAGAACTAAAAGACGTATGTAAGAGAGCGAGAACCCTAAATTTATCATCCATTAATAAAGAATACAATATTTCCGAGGCATGTGTATTGTATTTAGATGTACCATACGATAAATAGATACAGACGATCAACAATAGATATAAATTGATATCGTTGTCATTCCTACTCTTAATGTATATAAAGTCCACAACAATTAAATATTTCATTTGCATTTTCTTAGGATTTGTTCATCGACATTCAACGTATTGTTTACATGTTTACGTTACGTTTGTCCCAGAAATCCCGCGAGATTTGTACATTTTCCGACTTTTTCACAAAAGAGCGCAACAAGATGAATTACTCTTCCATAGTGGAAATAGAAAGTAATTCTTAGTTCATTTTAAATAAACATATAATTATTTCATTAAAAGATATTTGTTGGTATTGTTACATGTAATTCAATCATTGGTAAAATGAACAAAAGACAGGGATTTAGCCTATCAGCCTATTTTGGGAAACGCCATTTTTGGGGAATTGGGAAAATATCATCAGCTATTTGATGAAATTGGAAAAAAATTAAAATGTTGCTTAAATCATGTATTCAGGTGTAATTCATTTAACATTTCAGCATGAACTCTAATTCATTTAACATTTCAGCATGAACTCGAATTTGGGCAACCAAACAGACAATTAAATATATTTAACTTCATCATACAAGATCAATTATGAATAATAGACTAATAAAAGTAAAATTGACTTCAATGAGTATAAGTATTTACCTATACAACTTAGGGTAGTACAAGTGTGTATGGGATTCCCATTTAGGTCATTATAGAATCTGTTTCTGGAGATTATAAATCTTCTGCAAAAAATTATACCACTGGTACACATTTTTTCAAAGTCCTCTTTTAATATGTATAAAAACATTGAAAATATATTTTCTATCTTAAATAATGCCTACAGTCCTAACCATTCACTCGTAGATCAATTGAGTAGGTGGAAATAACTTACTAAATCTATACAATTACACAATATCACCATTTTCAGAAAAACAAAGGAAATTCGGATTAGAAGGCGATGTTATTACAGTGTTTTTAAACCTGTTATGACTGTACCTTTGCTAAATAAGTTAAATAGATGAAAATTACAGACAATCTGACAGTTTTACTCTGTGTTTTTCCAAGATGATTAAATATAAAAGCACTATTCACCAATTGGGAAAAAATACTGCCAAACTGGGAAAATCTGAACTCATTTTCAATTGAAAATGAGGCCGAATTTCGGCCCCTGAGAAGGTACTGATAAATCCCTGAAAGAAATCATGAGAAAAAAACCAATAAGGAAAATAAACCGATTTTTTTTTTTTTTATTTTTATGATTAATGTAAGCTGACATTTGAAGAAGAGGGATATATTTTGACCTTTTATAACACACAACCCTTCAGAAATCATATGATTGTGGTGTAATTGACAAGGTATCAAAAAGTTGGACGGAGTAGAGGGCTAGAGGTATAGATCTGTACTAAATACACTCATATTTTTCATTCTTTGCGACCATCAAAAGTGTCGTTTTCTTATTTTCAGTTGACACGCAAATCCTACTTTCGATGTCTTAATGGAGAGGATGCAATTACTTCTTACTGTTTTTCTGTATGCCCTATCTTGTCTGCAAGTCCATCATTTAAAAATAAAGATTTAAACTTTTTGATTTATTAAAAGTTTATACGCCCAAGAATAAAGCTTTTTAAAATTGCATCAAACTTCAAGATCATGAGGTAAATTAAACGTGTACCATCCGAAAGATCTGGATAAGTAATGCACACTTGAAAAAATAGAAAAGCCCCGTCTCTCTAGCAAAAGTTAAGGCCGACGTTAACATTTTATTTGTGTTTCCACATTTGACTCCATGCCCTTTTTCAAAAATTTTAACATTGGTGATAACTTGAAGATTTGAAGAATGTAAAATGAAATGTTTAAATTTAAAGTATTCAATGTATAACGACCATATTTTGTTCCTAATAAATGAATGGTCCGATATTTTTAATCATGGTAGCATTTTGAAGGTGTTATCAAATAAAAATACTCCACCGAAGGAATTTACAAAATTTTGACTATTGTACAATTAATTGCACCTTGAATTTTACATTGGTCTATGGGTAGCACATGTGTTATTGAAATATTGTAAAAAGCAATTCATACAAATTTCTTGATGAAAATATGCATAAACTCTCTCTCTATTAAAATGTGAAATAAAATAAATCATTTACACTGATATTTTGACAAAATTAAAATTACCTTCTTTTCATCAAGGGCAGATAACTCTTCAAAAACGATTAAGGTTCAAAATGGCTAGCTTCTTGCATCAATCTTGTAAATTTGGTTCATTTAACTTTCATCGTTATCTAGCAATACTGATTTAACTAGTTCAAAATGATTGAAAATTGCTCAATATCCTTAACGTATGCAAATAGGTTTGGGATTGAAAATTTAATTAAATTGGTCGTATACATGCAACAGTCTGACAGCATAAAAAAACAAGCATTCTGGGAGTATTCTATTAGCAATACTAGTCCCCTACCGGCAAATGTAATCTGGTTCCCCTTAAAATTTGAAAATGCCATAATTCCGTCAAAAATCACTGATGCGGAACGAAATGCAAACTTAATTTGTAACTAACCAAGGTAAAGTCACATACCAAAAATTAGCTCAATATCTGCAAGTGTTTAGAAAAAAATTGCGGAAAACCCTTAAAAATTGAAAAGGTCGTAATTCCATCAAAAATCAATGAAGTGGAACGAAATGCAAACTTATCTGTAACTCATCAAGATACACTAGCATACCACAAATCTACTCAATATCTGCAAGCGTTTAGGAAAAAAATGCGGAAAACCAAGTGGGACAGACAGACAGAGGGACAGCTAGACGGACGGACAGACGTAGAGGAAACCTATAATCTCCTCCGGTTTCACCGGTAAGGAACTAATAAAAAAGGGTTATATTGGGATGTAGTATGCCAAAATTGTAATCAGGGTTTGACACAGTGCACTCGTAATGGGCTCGTGCACCATATGTCAAGTAGGTTCCAACTTCTTTCAGTACCAAATTTTATTCATACACTACTACAAAACCCTTATTTCACTATTACACAACAAAAAAGGGGGAGGGGCAACCGGCGTTTCAATTAACATTTCAAATAGTAAAAAAAGTCTTTGGAAAAAAAGTGCGGAAAACCGGAGGGGACTATAGGTTTCCTCTGAGTCTGTCCACCCGTCTGTCTGTCTGTCCGTCTGTTTGTCCCTCTGTCTGTCTGTCCCTCTTGGTTTTCCGCACTTTTCTTCTAAACGCTTGCAGATATTGAGCTGATTTTTGGTATGTGAGTGTATCTTGATGAGTTACAGACCAAGTTTGCATTTCGTTCCGCTTCAATGATTTTTGACGGAATTACGACCTTTTCAATTTTTCAGGGTTTTCCGCAATTTTTGTTCTAAACGCTTACAGATATTGATCTGATTTTTGGTATGTGACTTAACCTTTATGAGTTATAGATTAAGTTTGCATTTCATTCCAATTTATTGATTTTTGACGGAATTATGGGATTTTCAATTTTTAACGGGCAGATTACACTTGCCGGTAGAGGACTAGTATTGCTAATGCAATACTCTCAGAATGCTTGTTAAAGTAAATTTACGATATAGAATGAAACACTAGTCTCATTTTATAAAAACAGCGAAATGGTGGTGGTGGTGGTGGTGGTGGTGGGGGGGGGGGGTTAATAGGCATCACTTTTTAGCATACACCAAATAAGCAGCGTGCGTTAGTAGAGAATTGAATGGATTTCGTTAAAACTCCTTCAAAAACAAATATTTGATAGAACACTCAAGTTTTCCAAGATTTAGTACATCTATGGTGTAGTATAATAAACATCTTTTTTTTTTCGATAGACGGAACAGCTTAAGAGGTTACCTGAGCACCAGGTAAGCTTTTGTATAAAAATAAATCTTAGTTATATGCACAAATCTTGGTATAAAAATAAATCTTATTTATATGCACAAATCTTGATGTTTACATAGTCTGATGTCATTTACGATTTGACTTACCAAGTCCATATTAAACCAAGAAACTCCTGAAAGCAATTCGTGATGCCCATGTTCAATTTTACGTTAGTGAACTAGAGGAAGAAACTGGAACAGTACGATGGCTACTAGACAAGATCCCGACGGTCGTTCAAGGTTTGCCAAGCTTGGACTAGCAATAAATGATGAGTTAACACAGGCATATAGAGATATTCTTGAAATGGAGGTGTCCCCTGCATGCGTGTTGAACAGAGTGAAATCATCAGGAATTTTTCAAACCCTCTATCCTGATCAGTTACTTCTTCTGGGAAATGCAAAAAATGTTGGATTTAAGGATTTTGACATTTCACTTTTATACAAATTGCTGAGAAGCATTTGTACGAGGATTCAGAAACCAACAAATGGATGGGGTGGGAATACAATGCCCGCAGAAGGAGATACTACTGTAGGCGATGATATTGAGAGGATACGGTTAATTCGGAACAATTTATTTGGGCATGTGAGTTCAGCCTCGACTTCACTGACAACATTCAATAACTACTGGACAATAATATCCGAAGTGTGCCGAAGATTACAAACTTACACTGCCAAAAATTACTTGGATGCACTTAATAACATTCAGACACAGTCAATGGAAGAGTGTGAAGAAGCCATTATAGAAAAAATTAAAGTTGATTGTGAGAAAGAAAAATTACTCCTAGAACAAGTTTCTTCTCTGGTGTCAGACATGCAAGAAATAAAAGTAGCGTTGTGGTCTGAAAGAAAAGGTAAGAGTTGCTGACGTTTTGATCGTTTAAAGATACGGACTCTGGGATTACATCATGAAGTAGTTTGAAATTTATGTATACATTGTAAACCTTTTTAAATCAAACTGCATTTTGTATCTTGTTAAATTGCAATACATTGTACATGAAAGAGGGACTCTTAAACTAAGACCATTTCTATTTTAATAAAAGAAAAAGATAAAGAAACAGTGTCGAGTCATATTAGTCCTATACAGAATCGAACCAGATGAACTTCGGTATCTCGAACACGGATATCTCGAATACCATGGATATGTCGAAGTTATTAGCTCACCTCGACGAAGTCGAGATAAGCTTATGCTATACCCCCGGCGTCGGCGTTAGCGTCGGCGTCCCTGTTAAAGTTTTAGGAGCAAGTCCATTTCCATGTAACAGTAAGCCCTACCTGGACCAAACTTGCATGGATGATGCAGCTAGGGATGGACACTACCACATTTGCTTCGGATGCTGGATCTGACATTTTCCAGTTGAGTGACCTGGTTAAAGTTTTTGGACCAGGTCAATTCCCAAGTAACTATAAGCCCTACCTTAACCAAACTTGCATGGATGATGCATCTAAGGATGGACACTACCACACTTACTTCGGATGCTAGATCTGACCTACATTTTCCAGTTGAGTGACCAGGTTAATGTTTTTGGAGCAGGTCCATTCCCAAGTAACTATAAGCCTTGCTTTTACCAAACTGGCATGGATGATGCAGCTAGGGATGGACACCACCACACTTGCTTCGGATGCTGGATATGACCTAGATTTTTCAGATGAGTGACCACTGACCAGGTTAATGTTTTTGGAGCAGGTCCAATCCCAAGTGACTTTAAGCCCTACCTTGACCAAACTTGCATGGATGATGCATCTAAGGATGGACACTACCACACTTGCTTCGGATGCTGGATATGACCTAGATTTTCCAGATGAGTGACCAGGTTAAAGTTTTTGGAGCAGGTCCATACCCAAGTAACTATAAGCCTTACCTGGACCAAACTTGCATGGATGATGCATCTAGGGATGGACACTACCACACTTGCTTCGGATGCTGGATCTGACCTACATTTTCCAGTTGAGTGACCAGGTCAAAGTTTTTGGAGCAGGTGCATTGTCAAGTAACTGTAAGCCCTACTTTGACCAAACTGGCATGGATGATGCATCTAGGGATGGGCACTACCACACTTGCTTCGGATGCTGGATCTGACCTAGATTTTCCAGATGAGTGACCAGGTTAAAGTTTTTGGAGCAGGTCCATTCCCAAGTAACTATTAGCTATACCTTGAACAAACTTGCATGGATGATGCATCTAGGGATGGACACTACCACACTTGCTTCGGATGCTAGATCTGACCTTCATTTTCCAGTTGAGTTACCAGGTCAAAGTTTTTGGAGCAGGTGCATTGTCAAGTAACTATAAGCCCTACTTTGACCAAACTGGCATGGATGATGCATCTAGGGATGGGCACTACCACACTTGCTTCGGATGCTGGATCTGACCTACATTTTCCAGATGAGTGACCAGGTTAAAGTTTTTGGAGCAGGTCTATTCCCAAGTAACTGTTAGCTATACCTTGAACAAACCTGCATGGATGATGCATCTAGGGATGGACACTACCACACTTGCTTCGGATGCTGGATCTGACCTACATTTTCCAGATGAGTGACCAGGTTAAAGTTTTTGGAGCAGGTCCATTCCCAAGTAACTATAAGCCCTAACTTGACCAAACTTGCATGGACGATGCATCTTGGGATGTACGCTAACCAACCTGGTTCGGATGCTGGATTCGACCTAGATTTTCCAAATGAGTGAATTTTAGCCATATTTAAACCAAATTAGCATGGATGATGTAGCTATGGATGGTCACTTCCAGACTTGCTTTGGATTCTGAATCTGACCTACATTTTCCAGATGAGTGACCAGGATAATTTTTTGGGAGTAGCTATATAACATTATGGCCTGTTATAATTAAACTTGCATAGATGGTGCATCTAAGGATGAAAACTTCCAGACTTACTTTGGATGCTGGAACTGACCAAAATTTTCTTGATTAGTAAACAGGATAAACATTTTTGGAACAGGTCTATTTCCAAGTAACTATAAGTCGTACTTAAACCAAACTTGCATGGATATTGATCTTGGGATGTACACTAACTGAAAAAGAATATGATGTGAAATTTGCCTTACTTAAAGATAACATTCGTCGAGGTGATCGAGCTTTGTTATCTTTGATTACCTATGTTTTTGAAGTCCCAACTACTTATTCCTTCAGTATTTTGCCCTTGATATCTCGAATCCTCGGTTATCTTGAAGTATTTTCTCGGTCCCTTTCAAGTTCGAGATAACGAGGTTTGACTGCACATTAGGCTCATAGAATGGACTGTACAGCAATCGCCTCTTATTTTAAATCAACTGTCTGCATTTCTGATTTTCTGTACCTGTTAATAGATTTTCTGCTTTATAATTAATATAGCATATTCTAAGCCTGTTGTTTCCAATGACCCGAAAGTCAGATCAGATGATGCCGAGAACACAGACCGGGAAGAGTCGTCAGCGGTTGTTGTACGTTCATATTTGTCTCTCGTTTTTATAAAATCTTCACATCCATCATTTAAATCTTTTCTGAATGAAGGAATGTATATCTGTTCTATTATTCATTAATGAACACATACATGTACATGTACATCTAAAAAAAAAATCCTCCTTAACAAAATAAAATTCGGTTGAATTAATGTGTACATAGGTATGACACTGTTTTACGGAGGGGTATAATATATTATCTTTTTTTCTTGGTGTTCTCGGTTTTAATAATATTAAATTTATGAGTCGAATTATTGAAACTCAGTATTAGAACCACTATTTGGCTTGAAAGCATTTGAACAATTTTAAAACAAGGCTGTATTGTCCTAATCTTTCCGCAGAGGAATTGAATTAGGTGATCAGTGTTTGACGAATGTTAATATCAGAGCAAAACACAGAAAAAATAACTAAAAAAAAATATTTTATATAAGGACCAAACCTAGTCTTGTAATCCGTGTGAATATTATTGAAGTTCAAAAGATTTTTTTCTCAAGGAGATCTATCTTTAGGTACTTTTTAAAATTTAAAATGCATGTTAGCGTTTTTATTTATGACTGATCTCCACTTTATACTGTAAAACACTTTTTATTCGCGAGAACTTTATTTTTGCGAGACCGTCTGCTCGCTAAAAACAATCGCAACGTCTCGGTCCTTTCCGATGAGCGGAAAAACAACCTCGAACGTGTTACGTAAGCGTCTGTGACAACCCCCGCCTTTTCATGAACATTAAAAGATATGTAGAGAGACCTCTTATCTCTGTACTCTGTAGCTTAACTTTATTGAATGTAAAGATATTACCTTAAATATACTTCATAAGGAACATTCAACTCCTTTAAAAGTAAATAGGAAGCGACCCCATTTTGGATAAAATTTTAAAATACACTCGATGTGTTCTTCCGACTTGCTGGAAAGACCCGAGAAGATGCGATTGCGCTGAAATCCCCTCTCGCTTTTAATTTTACTTTTAATGATTATATAGAGCAATAAGTAAACTGAGAGAAAATTTTGTTTCGCATGTATTACAAAATTACAATCACATGAAAATAGGTTGTCGCGAAAATTTACTGATCTACAATAATTGGTACTTTGAACTTTGAAAGGAAAAATAATTTTGCCATTTCGTCATTTATCAGAAAAGGCTGTTGCATTCAAAATACAAAGAGATAGAACTGCTTGAGAAACAATTGAGTAAATACAGAGTACCAAAGAACCTGGTCATCATGGGACCGCAAGGTGTGGGGAAATCTTCCTTTATCAATTCTGTTATTGCAAGTTTTTCGTCCAATTGCTGGCGAGAGTGGACAAAAGTGGGGGACTTCGATGATTGTAGATATGGGGAACGAGTTACACGTCAACTTATTAAGTAAGTACTGATCGAGTTACACATCAACTTATTACACGTCAACTTATTAAGTAAGTACTGATCGAGTATTACACGTCAACTTATTAAGTAAGTACTGATTGAGTTACACATCAACTTATTCGGTAAGCACTGAACGAGTTACACGTCAACTTATTAAGTACTCATCGAGTCACACATCAGCTTATTAGAGTCAACTTATTATGTAAGTACTGATTGAGTTACACATCAACTTATTAATTAAGTACTGATCGAGTTACACGTCAACACATTGTGCAGTGCAATTTTTTTCTGTATTCTGCTGTAGTAAAATTGATTCATGAACAAGGGAGCTATCAGAAAACTTGCCTTGACTTTATCAGTTTAAAATTTTATTATTGATAAAGAAACCTATCGATGATAGTTTGTTTTACTTGATGAATGCAAGTAATACTAGTAGTATTTTGTTCTTTACCAGGATATCTAAGGATGATTACCTCGATTCAGAGAGACAGAAGAAATTTCACTATCCAACACTGATTGATATAAATGGATTCCAAGATATATTCCTAGAGAAATTAATAGTCTTACTTAGATATGTCTTATTTGGTCTGATTACAGATAAACACGAACTGTTAGATGCACTGAAGTTTTATGGGTGAGTTAGAATACATTGATGCGGCTAATAATTAAACAAGTTACTTTTGATTTGAAAAAAATTCCTTGATACATTAAAATTAAATTTTTGCAAACCTTGTAGACTTCTCTTGGTTGGCCATCAGGGTATTCTTCTCAGAAATCCAATATCTTGTAAAATCTTTTTCCAATATCTCATATTTAAAAAAATGCACTTAAAACTAATTAAACAACAGAGACAACTTAATAATAGATTCCAGTGGTAATTTATTTTTCTTGCAGCATGATCTGGAAAGAAAATACACTTGTATTTATAAATATGTCATAAATGATTTCAACTTAATAAATAAAAAAAATAATAATTTAATAAACTTAATTTTTTTTTAAATCTTAACAACTGTCCTTGGAATTAATTTATATTCAATGACTTAAGATGAGTTTTCATATCCGTTTAACATCAGCTTGTTTGTCAGTATCCTGCTTAGCTTTAGAAGTTGTTCGTCCGCAGAATATGCTAATGTGTTTGGAATACAACGGGGAGACATAACCAGATGATATAGAGGGTTTATTTCTACGCAATGCAAGAGGAACTGGACATGGAAACATTAAATTCATCGTATTAATCCTAAACTTTAGTTGTTAGTTTGCCATCAGTGTCTCTCCCTTGTTGAACATCCAACTATGAAACAGATGTGTCATGTAAAAAAACAATAAAAGAGATACATATATTTGTTTCAAAAACCTTCGTGAAAGTACATTTTTTAAAAATATGCTCGTGAAAAGTGTCAGACCTCGTTCTCATGAATTTTCAAAGATGAAATATAACAATAAAAATGGCGCTATTTACATGTAATCAATTCATTTATTTCGATCAACTGAATAGAAATGGGCATTAGCTTGTATTCATTTTCTGACCAGTGACAATCAAGTCTACATGCATTTATATTCAATGCTGATATTTAATGATGTTAGATATGACAATTTATTGATATCAATAGAATTCTGAAATATTTTGAATAAATAGTGAAATACGTAATGTTAACCGTTGCTTGTTTTTTATTTAGGTATAATGACATCAAACAGGCAATGACATATTTATCAAAACAGGAAAAAATGAGGGTGGACGGTCTTACTGTTGTGACTTCGGCCGTCTCTTCTCTGCCTCATAATATCTTAAATGCAGTTAAGCAGGTGGCAGTAAAAGAGATGGAAGGTAAAATAAAAAGCATTTTACAACATAAGTGTATGTTTTACTTGTACTCTTGATATTTAAAAACCCTTCTGACTGTGATCAATTTTCAGACATTATGAACAAAATTACTCCTTGATCGTTATTTTCAAATTTCAATTTTTTTATTTGGTTCATTATTTTCAAATTTCATTTTTTTATTTGGTTCATTTTGACAGTAGGTGCTTCTTATAAAATTTTTTAATCGAAAGTTAAAGCAGTTTCTTTGTTTTGAAAAAAGAAGAAATGGCAATCATATCCATTATTTTCTGGCTATGTGTTCATTATCACAGTTCCGGTGTTTGGAGTGCTAACAGAACTTGACAAAGTAAACGACTGGGAGGCACTTGCAATAAAGAAGAAGGAATTCTGCTCCAAACTAGGGCTCCCAGAAACTCGACTGCTTCTATGTACTAACTACTGCGATGATTACGACAAATGCTCTGGGAATTCCCGTCTGAATCAAGTTCATCCGGAGCTAGATGTTCCCATTTTATCCTTTATGAGACAGGTAATATATATAAAACCAGTCATTCTACGATAAAAGGACCAATTCAGGATATATAACATGAAAAAATAATTTTTCAAAAAGCCAGTTGAACAACCTAATCCCATTAGGGACTAAGGGGCATACCAGTGCATTTGAAAAAAAAAAATAATTGTCCACAAATTTGGTATCGTTAACTTTTACAACAATTTCTATATACCATTGGTTTTAACTTTTAAGGTAATGTTTTGGAAGTTCATGCTTGAACAGTCCTTATTATTTTTAAATAAAGCTGAATTTGACCAAATTTTTGTTTTCTGATGTTCAGGATAGAACACCAACAATAAAAGTTGAAATTCTCGGCAATATGTAAAAATAACGTATGTTTTAAGATGTTGATCAAAAGTATGAAGTATCTTGCTCCCAAAATAATAGTAATAATATTTTTAAATACCTTTAATGCAAAAACATTCGTGAGTTACCGTTACGGAAGTTAAATATTTTAAAGAGACAACTGTTTCTGTCTAATTCATTTTGTTCTGTCGAAAATGCAATGGTCTATAAAAGTAGCTAACTCGTAACTACAATCAATGGTCACTTTCAAGTAAGTTTCAGTTCTTTGTGAAGTCTGCATTCTCTGCGTGCAATTTAAAACAAAATCGTTACGGAAGTTAATCGATCTTCAGCACTTTCTATGATTTCGTATGAAAGAAGATCCTTGCATTTCTTCGCGAGAAGTGGTGTGTTTTCTTTTTATATATGAACAAACTTTTCTTTACCATTCCTTGTAATCTATTTTGGATACTTAAACGGCTGAAAATTACATCTTGAAATTTGTAAATGAACGAAGCAACATTAAGATTTGCGGTGGAATATGTTTTTAAATATTGTAGAATGACTGAAACCAGTTTTAATTATTTTCTGCATTGACAAATCCGTAGATAAGTGTTGAATGTCTAGTTACATCGCTTGTAATCATTTCATTTTCCAGGTTTGTGATATTGTAAACATCCATACAAAATTGAAAGTAATCCATTCTAGTGAAGTTATATTGTGTAGTGCATTACAAGGACCACGAATGAGAGCCCAGTTACAAGGTGCTTCTTCCCGAAATGAACAAGAACTGGTCACTATGGAATATTCAAACTTTGTATATAACTCTGGACCTGTCTACAGTGACCTGGCACTCGCCATGGGTTTGGTTTGTGTTGTGCTTGCGATCGGTTACTTGGCTCTTACCAAGTGAGATGTCTACAGAAGACTCCTTGTCATGAATAGACATTGGTGACTATGTAAGACTTCTTGTCATGGAATAGACATTGGTGACTACAGAAGACTCCTTGTCATGGAATAGACATTGGTGACTATAGAAGACTCCTTGTCATGGAATAGACATTGGTGACTACAGAAAAACCCTTGTCATGAATAGACATTGGTGACTACAGAAGACTCCTTGTCATGAAATAGACATTGGTGACTACAGAAGACTCTTGTTATGGAATAGACATTGATGACTGCAGAAGTCTTATCATTGAAAGGACACCATGTAACAGAGACAAGCGGTGAGCTTTTGGTGTATTTTGCGGTCGCTGGGAATTGACAGATGTACATGTTATGCCAAAGGAGCTTGCTCATAGACAAAAAGCATGTTTTCAATGTACACAAATTGATCTTATTAAAAGCATTGCTTCATATAATGCATATTATACATACTTTTTAAAAATTCTAAATCAAAGTATATTTGTTTTGCTTATTGTGAGAACATCATTGAGAGAGTATACATTAAATTCTGCCTTGAAAACTGATATATTTACGTAATAAAGATTCACTCCTCTCCTAGCATTATCAGATAAACTGACAATTGGAGAAAATGATGATTTTACTTAAGTTTTCTTCAGTTGTTAAGTTTGACAGTCTCAAGCTCTGGATACCTTCTTAATAAACCAAACTGTCATAAAAACGCAGCTCATTCGTCTGTCTGTCTGTATTTCTGTGTGTAACACTTTCGTTTCAAGGTCATAAATTCATTCATTCTGTTTTTGTTTAACACTTTCGTTTCTAGACAATATCTTTAACATTCTTTACGCCTTTGCAATTTAAAAATATATCACAGCTTCTTACGGCCTTAAAAAGATGTCTCGAATTTAAGGTCGATAGGTCAAAGACAAAAATCATATATCATAAATAATATTTTTCAAGATGATAAATTAGTTTTCTTTGAGCTTTCTTTATTAAATTTAATATCATAACTCCATATTACGTAAAGAAGACCTCTATCGAGTTTTAGGTTAGAAGGTTAGAGGTCAAGGTCCTAAATTCATGCATTTTTTGTGTGTAACACTTTCGTTTCCAGACTGTCTTAAAATCTGAGAGCTTTTGCAATGAAATTATGCATCACAACTCCTTATGACCTAAAGAAGACTCTTTTAAATTTGAGATCAAATGGTCAAAGGACATAAATTCATACATTGCAAATAGCATTTTTTATAGATGATAACTTAGTTTGCTTTAAGCTTTCTGCGATAAAATTTATTATTACAACTCCGTATGAAAATCAGCAGTTAAGAAATTGAAAATTCCCACAAAAATGTCGGGAAAATTATGAAAACTCAAATATGTTTTCAGGAAATGTGAATAAAAGCACCAGCTATGCATTATCAGAAAATTGATCAACAAATATATTTTAGAATTTAAAAATATAGGTATCCCGGTATTCGGGAAGAATACATTCTATTATTTACATCATGCAATTCTTATACCGGTATAACACATGTGTAAAAAGCTTGTGCTATCTTTGGAATACATCAAAGATCACTTCTTATTTCATAACATACTTATAAACATCGGTATTTATGTTAAATTAACGGAAATTGATTTCCTTAAAAATGTATTAAATTTTGTACTTTTGTATTAATTTTTGTATTTGGGTACAAATGTAAACTTTTTACAGTACAGTTTTTGATACAGCAAAGAAAGTTAAAACATAATGAGATGAATAAAATGACAATCGTTGCACAAAAACTTCAAATTTAGACCATCTTAAAAAATTTGGTTGGTTGTCCTCTGCGGACCGACTGGCTAAAAATGGTCCGACTCGAAACTCTTTTTAACCTACTGGAAACAATTATTTGTTATGCATGTCGGAAAACAGATTTTGAAATTCAGCATTGATTTGAAACTTTTCTGTGAAAAAAAAATCCCCACTGACCTACCGACCCTTATTTTTCCATCCTGGGTCGGGACAGTCAGGGCAAACAAACATTATTTTAAAGTTGACTCTCAAAATAAAATAGTACTTATATATTCTCTATTGAGAAGTTGATGGCTCGTTTTAATACTCCCCCTCAACTTCTCTACGAAAGGCCTCATAAAAGCAGTTCAGAAATTGACTAAATGAAGAACCAAAACCGGGTCCCACTTCGATCGGTGTTTTAGGATTGATGCATTATCATAGGCATATTTTGGATGCACAGATGTTGTTTTGCAATGGAAATGCGATTAAAAATGCCGATTCTGCTGACTTAAAAAACATTCATCACGGTAGAACACTTACTTTCGATATCTGTGTCACCGGATTCCTTCATTCATTCAAAACTGCGTTTGACCTCTAAAAAAGTCTAAAACTATTTCTCCGGATAACTATTTTACACTGAAACATTTAGTACAATTTATCCGGATAAAAAGTTTTAGACTTACTTAGAGGTCAACCGGGTTCAAACGCAGTTTTGAATGAATGAAGGAATCCGGTGACACAGATATCGCAAGTAAGTGTTCTACCGTGATGAATGTTTTTTAAGTCAGCAGAATCGGCATTTTTAATCGCATTTCCATTGCAAAACAACATCTGTGCATCCAAAATATGCCTATGATAATGCATCAATCCTAAAACACCGATCGAAGTGGGACCCGGTTTTGGTTCTTCATTTAGTCAATTTCTGAACTGCTTTTATGAGGCCTTTCGTAGAGAAGTTGAGGGGGAGTATTAAAACGAGCCATCAACTTCTCAATAGAGAATAAGTACTTATATAGAGTAATCCTTCCTTGCTGAAGAGCGGATATCCTTACGCAGGTGAGTTAAGGCTAGGTACAGGCATTTCTATGCAAATAAACTAATTAAAATGCCCAAGGACTATATCTTTTATGCAGAGAAAGTTAAAACATATTGTCTAATAGATACTTGGTACCCACGACATAAGATAGCCAGTACACATTATGACGTCATATTATGACGTCATTGTTCTTTACTACACAAGATTATAATGGACATTCGGCGCAAGGGCATGCTTTATTTTATTTAACTGAAACAAGGTATTTTTAGAAGCAAAATATTCCAAAGATTGCTGGTATTGCTGCACAGATATCTACAGCTCAGTTGTATAATTTCTATTTGTAAAGTTTTAAGTTGAATCAGAGTAAAAATGTACAGTCCGGTATAAGTTTCCTCCAATTCCGATCAAATAAGAAAATGCCTAGGATTTGTGCAACATTTTTATTAATCTATAGAATATTCCTCTTAGCATTATACAATTTTTAAGTAAAATTAAATAGGGTAATCCCTTGCGCCGAAGCTGTTTTGTTGATATGCTTTATTAACTCCAGTCGGTAAGAACAGTGACGTCATAATATGACGTCATAATGTGTACTGGCTATAACATACCGAGGCTACTAATGCCCTGTTCACACGGAGAGTTTAATTCGAATTAAACGTAAGTTACTGCGAATTAAATTTGATCCGCGTTCACACGGAGAATTTAATGCGAATTAGTTTAATTCGAATTAGTTTACTGCGCATTAAATTACTTCGCATTAGCTCCATGTGAACGCTAAGCGAAGCTAATTCGAATTAAATTTTGACGCATGCGTAAGGGCCGAATTAAGTCACAGGCCACATGTCGATGGTCAAATATGGGTACTTGCGCTATTTTTGAGTGGAAAACAAAGCAAAATTATGTTAATCACTAAAATGTGTACAGACACTATGACATTATGTCAAATGTATATCTGCTCTGCACAAAATGACGTGATTTGTAAATGACGTCATAATAGCCTTACTGAATAGCCTTGTTGTAGAAATAAAATTTTAATTCGCATTAATTTACTTAAGAAATAAATAACAAGTTTAAAAACTTCAATGGGAATTGAAGTGGGTCGGTCACGTGATCAAATCCTGTGAAGGCCGAAGGCCTTCTCAGAAGATTTGATTACGTACCGACCCACTTCAATTCCCATTGAAGTTTTTAAACTCGTTATTTATTACTTATATATACATTTGAGACGGACAATCGAATGTAATCGAATATAAATATTGCACTAACTGTACGTCGTAGATTTTGACAAATTACGCTAGGTGTAAATCGGCTTGAAAAGCGGTTACGCTTCAAATTCATCTGGCAAAGGATTGTTTTGAAGGGAATATTCTGTGAAAGTCTTCTTGTGATCAATTATTATAGTGAGCATATTGGTGTCTGGGAATTTTTGTTTTCATGAGAACCCATATTCGATGTTAAAAAACACAAGAAACACGTCCGATGTTTGATACTAAAAAGTTGGAGGAATTTCGGTCGGAAAGGGATGGATGGAGACACTTGTCCGGACCAGATAACTTGAAATCAAGTACAAAATTTGATCAAAAACATAAAATCTACGATTTCAGTAAGGCATATTTATTAATTTATGATGTTGACAACTTACATGTTAAGACAACGTCACAACGATCTCGATGATGGAGGTGTGCCTACCGAACTTCCAAAGTGCAGTGTTTGTCAGCTGTTTGTGGCGTGATTGCATTACATTGATATTTTCCAACAGATTTTCAAATATATTGTGAGTAAAGTTTAATGGAAAAAAAATTATAGCATTCAGAGGTCTGCGAGAAAAATAAGGGTAAACGTTGAGACTATGCAGCTCAGACATGAAACTTATAACACGTAGTTTTCTATTCTCTATGTAAAATCGATCAAGAACTGTATTAAATACTCATTTACATTGTAAATAAAATGATAATTATTTTACTTGCGTATTTTGTACATTTTTATGCATGAAAAACATGCTATATTGCTTAGTGGAGTAAGTCTTTTTATGCTACAGTAGATATTACTGCGCTGTGTGATTAGGTCACGTAATGACCTATGACCTTCGAAAAACTTCATACAGGTATGAAGATATTTGCTCTCTGCATGTTTATATAATAGAGAGATACCACAAATGTATATATTTCGCATTAGCTGTCGTGTGAACGCAATTTAATTCGCATTAGTTTGATTCGCATCATTTTACTTCGCATTATTTTACTGCGAATTAAACTCTCCGTGTGAACAGGGCATAAGTATGCATAAGAAGATAATTTAGGAATGACTCTAATTCTTGGCCAAATTATACTCGAATAATTTGGCCAAGAATTAGAGTCATTCCTTATAATTTAATTTTAAAATCATGAAATAACTATGGGTGTAAAATTTCGTTGCTTTTTATTAGTTCAAATTTGCCGCTCAATAATACAACCTTAGTAACGGAAGTAACGGAAGTGATGGGAAGCAAGGGGAGGTAAAAACTGATACATAGGCCTAGCAGCCTTTTAACGTGTGGTAAGAGCGAATTATCGTTTGAAGTTAAAGGTACGTTTATTAAATCTGAAATTTTCCATGAATCTCGAGGACTGGAAATGAGAGGATTGTATGGATACAGATAATTCAGCTGGTTGTCAGGGGGGTGTGTCCCCATACCAAACCAGGTTATACAGAAATAATTTGTGTTCCTTTTTGGATATTAACCAATCAGAGGCAAGAATACAAACAAAATTAAATTATATCAAAACTTTCTCTGCATAATAAATGTACCTCTTAATAGCTCATTTGCATAGAAACGCCTATACCTAGCCTTAGCTCACATGCGTAAGAAGAACCCTATCGATTTTGACGTCAAAAGGTCAGAGATAAGGTTATAAATTCATACATTATGTCTGTTCAACATTTCCCCCCGAAACTTTACATTAATTTTGCATTTGAAATTTAATATCACAACTCCCCCTGGCCTTAAAAACACAAAGGTCTAAAAATATAAATTGTTTTCATAGATCATAATTTTATGAATTAGTTTTTCTGTAAGCTTTTGCAATGAAACTTTAGGTCATGAATTTCTTTAATTTTAAAAAGACTTCTATTGACGGGGAACAGGGATTCTCTAATTTGGCTTGTTTACGTTTCGATTGCACAGATATTCTCATAGCAAACCATTGTATTCGTCATTATTCTCAATAAATGGGGTCCCCATTTTTTTTAAAACAGAACTCTTAACTCCGCAACTGAATTTCAATTAAACGTTCATAGAATCTCATTAATTTTACGTACTGCCAAAAATCCTTTTTGCCATTATGCTCATATGGGATCGGGGTATCATTTTGTGGGCTCGTTGCTCACAGTGCCATGCACCAGTTAGTTACGGATAACAGCTTATTTGAAGATATAGATATGTTAACAACACAGCAATTTTTCAAAAATCCATTTTTTTAAATATAGCTTAATTTGGTCATCACTGTGTCAGCTGGGTGTTTGTCTATTGTGTCCAGCTGTTATAATTCAAATAGCATCTGCAAAATAAAGACTTCTACTTCATAAGTTAATTGTGAACGATCCTTTTGATAGTGTAGAAAAGAGTACCCTTGGCATGTTGCACGTATACCTTTGTTTAACTTAGTTCGCATAGAACCATTTCATAAATGAAGAACGCATTTGCTGCTGTGATACCTTCTTTTTACCGCTCAGTTTTTCTCGATTTAGGAGATCATTAATTATATATTTTATTCAAGTCTGCTAGAGTATTTTTCTGTTTAGATTCAAGTCGTTTTTTTATGTCTGAATAACAGAAATAATTCTTCACTGTTCTTTATTCCTTGATATCCTTGATATATATAAGATGGCTTACTGCACTTGCGAGCGATCTCCCCTCTGATCCACGCCTTATATATTATGATCTTTATATAAATACCGAGCATGCAATAGGGCTCACTGGAGGTGTGAACGCGGTCAACAGGGGATACTTACTCCTCCTAGACACCTGAGTCCACCTCTGGGTTTTCTGGGGGCCGTGTTTTATGTCCTGTTCACAGATTTATATATATATATATATATATATATATATATATATATATATATATATATATATATATATATATATATATATATATATATATATATATATATATATATATCACTATATTCATTAACTTATATTCACCTTTTCAACCTTTTCATTCATGTTAAACCATCCCCCTATAACGATGATTCATTCGGTCTGTATACCTTATCACTTTGAACATTTTTCCTGGAGAAATATATGACAAATACCCCTACTTGGAAATAAACTAGTTTAACTCAATGTTTACACCGAAATGATATAATTTTTCTCAAAAGGAAAAGAAATCCGGAGAAAAGTTGTTGAACGTTTTCGGTTTTCTATATTTTATGTACATTTCTGTCCGTGTGTCGTACAATTGTGCGACAGTTCGACGATAATTTTATTTCATGATTTGCATTTTCTAAGTCTTGAATAAGAATTTACAAAGAAATCTTATAAACGTATACACATTTGAAATGCCCAGGTAAGGACTAAAGTATTTTCAACAAAATAAATTAAGTTTTTCCCCACGATTTTGAAGTTCATAGGTACGACATCAATTATCGAATAAATAGAACGTGGTAGAAGTAAAGGCGCAAATTTTCACTGTCATAATGTAAAATTTTCGCTACAAAATAATGTCAAGTTAATGTCGGAATTATGCTACAGATTATGACGTATATGATTGCTTTGCCTCTTCTCAAGATAGATAGCCACATCCATATGGCATATGGATATTTCCCATATCGTCCATTATTTCATGTTTTGTGAATCTTTGACTGTGTTTCTTCAAAGTTTTGTCTTCTATAAAGTTTTTTTTTTTATTCAGTACATTTATTGTTTAATTTTAGACGTGAGGATTCTGACAAGAGGAAGAGGAAAAAGTCTGAGAGCAGTTCAAGTAGTTCCTCGAATTCCTCAGATTCAGAGAGTGACTCGAGCTCCTCATCCAGTAGTAGCTCCTCAGAGGAAAGAGAGGACAAAGATCAACAAAAAAGATCCAGGTCAGGAGAGGAAAAAAGAAGGCATTCCTCTCACTCTGATGATAACAGAACAGAATCATCATCTCGTAAACAAAGAGGCAGGCTTATTGAAAATTCAAATTCTGATGAAGCAGTGAAAAGAAGTAGAAGTCCAGAGTATGAGAGATCTAGATCACATTCCAGTTCTAGATTGTCCAGGCGATCCAAGTCTCCTTCTGTAAGAGGAAGACCATCTCCTGCAGGATCAAGGTCAAGCTCTAGAAGTGGCCAGAGAGTATCATCGCGGCATTCTTCATCTCAACGTTCTATTTCTTCATCTTCATCTAGACGTGAAAAGGATCGTGTGCAATCCTTGAGCCAAGTTTCAGATGATTTAAGAAGATCATCCCCTAGGAGTTCACAGATTGACAGAAAAGATACTAAAAAGCAGTCCAGGTCTCCCTCCACTAGCCCTCTACCTCAAAAACATGACAGGGAGGAAAATCAGAAAAAGACTCCATCATCAAGCCCTCAAAGAGAAGGTGAAGTTAGACAGGGAAGATCTCCAGATTCTAGTCCTCCTCAGAGGAGTGAGAAGATTAGACCTATAGATGCATCACCAGATGTTCTTCCATCTGATAAAAAATCTCATAGACATTCTTCCGACTCTTCCTCTCCAAGTCACACTCCTCCACGGGACGACAGATACGACATGTCGAAATACGAAGAAGAAAGTGGGGCGTCAGAGGATGAGGATGAGAAAAGGGGTCGTAAAAAGAAACATGACATGAGGAACTTTGAAAGTGAGCCTGAAAGTGGAGAATGCACAGATTCTGATGATGAAAGAAGACTAAAAAGTTCAGTTAAGGTTTGTATTGATAAAACTTTACTAACAGAAGCAGAGGTCTTACTAATGTTTAATCATATATATCTGATGTGGCATTATTTATTATGATGAATAGAATTTACAAATTTAGGTTGTCAGAATAAAGCCATTCCTGGATTTTGTAATCTAACAAATTTTTGATACATATTTACAGAAAATGTGTTACATGCTTAAGGACCCTCTATACACTAGAGGAAAATATTTTTTGGACATTGAGAAAATTATAGTGTGTAAAGGTGTAAATATTGAGCTTATCTATCACATTTTCAATATAGGGTGCCTTGCATTTACCCCCGGGAAAAATGTTCAAAGACGATGAAGTACTGATGAACATAAATCACTTTTGTTTACTTAAGTAGGCAAAATACCTGCAAATGAAGTGTTCCATCTATTTATTTTAGCCTATTAAAGCGTTATGAGTGCATGATTTGATCACAAATTAAGTAATAAACTGTCAATTTCAATTTATTTTATTCTTGATCAAAGAGCAGATGACTCTATCTGCATAAAAATACAACAAAATCAGAACTCTCTAGTGTGCAGTTTATAGAGGGCTCTTAAATGCACTTATTGGGCAGAAAGCAAATAATTTTAAAAAAGATTAAATTACATTTTTTTGGTAAAAATTAATAAGTTGGTTAGATCCCTAACTAAATTTTATAGCTTGACCGTGAAAAGAAAGTGCTAAAAGAACTGTTAGGTTGTTTAGATATTGGTCATTGGCTTTGTTGAAAAAAAAGCATCAGCTTTCAGTAACAAAATTTTTATTCATTTACATCTTGTAGACGGACAATATTCCATCTCACATCACACTTGGCAAAACACTGATACAGTTGTGTTATGTAGGCAAATTTATCGCACATTTTTAGGCAAATTCCATCTTAATGTTTGTGTGTTTATTATGCATGGGCAAATGTAGGATTAGCTATGCAAAGATTAAATTATTTTTGTTCAAATGGAAAATATTTTTCTAAACAAATTCAGTTATTAAATTTATCATGTGCACATTATATGTTTTATGTATTGGTTTGAGATAAACATGTAATTTATTAATTTTTTACTAGCCATATCCCATTTGCCCATGTATTGTTTGTTTGGGTTTTTTTGTTGTTGTCCTGTGGATGCATGCTCAGGGAAAAAATGCAGGTCCTGTCTCTAGGAGTGGATTATTTTCTTCAACATATTGTTTAAGTTACCCTAGCATTGGCTTTATTTGTGCATGAATTTATAGATGAATGACTTGGGTCAAAACAACTTGATAAGAGCTATAGTATGATCTCCATTGTGTCTAAAAGATTCCTTTTATTTAAGATCAGGATGTGAAAAATGTGTGCTTTTGATGTTGTCATGGTATTCTGAATGAAATTTTATCTTTTTTTATTATTATTTATATGATTATGGAGACTATACTATTATATGCTGTGTCATAAGGACTATGACATTTTTCCCTTTTTAAAACAATTTTTTCTGCATGCTGATTTGTGTCTTGTAAAAAGGTGCATCAATTAATGTATATTGTTTCTTGAAAATTAGTCTATAAAATAGTTAATAATTCAATTCCTGTAATTTTTGTACGAGTCCATTGAAAAACTTCACTGAAAGAGAAGAAAGTCTTAATTAAAAAATAAAACAATATATAATTGCAAAGACTGAAATTTGAAGAATTATTTCAGAGGAAAATGGAAGAGGAAGATGGATATGGTAGGAGACGTGAAGGTCGACGTGGATATTCCCTAGACCGCAGGCAAAACAATAGAGACGGCAGAAGTCGTAGATACAGTCCTGGTGGAAATAGAAGAAATGGTATGAAAGAAGTTAAAAAAAATATTTATGAAAGAAAAATTATTTGGCATGATAGATTCATAAAAAGGAATGATATACATTTCATTTTAATTAAAAAGAAACAATTACAAAGTATCAAAAATACATTGAGTTTACTCAGTTTTTCTAAATTGGTTATGAAATTAGATTGTAACTCAAGAAAGCTTATTCAGTAATATATTTCTTGATTTGGTAGATCGATTCCGAGATGATAGACCGAGGGATCGCAGGCGATCACGTGACAGGGGGAGAAATGATAGAGATCGTAATTCATTGGAAAGAAGAAAAGAGGATGACCGTCGTAGGTCCCCAACTCAGGATGGAAGTAAACAGAAAGATGGCGATAAAGACAAGTAATACTTCTTAACATGTTTCTTTACTAAAAGCCAATTAAAAAGACATGCAAGGGTTGTCCCAAAATTCTGTAGACAAGCATAGTTTTGTAGAAACACAGTGTCATAAATTAATGAAACTGCATAAAGATTAAACCAACAATAAAATAATAAATTTTTTGGATAAACATTGAGTAATTACACAAAAGAACCTATTTAAATGCAATATTTTATTGTCTTGTCTAAGAGGTAGGCACTGTATTAAAAAATTGCAATTGAAAATTGGCATATGATAATTAAAATCTTACAAAAAAGTATATTTTATTCGGAATGTTGGAGGAAAAAAAAATCAGAATTCTTAATATTGCATTGTAAACTAACTTTCCTCCAGTTTTGTTGTATGTGCTTTTAATAATATGAATTTTATAATGTTTTCTATGCACCTGTTTGAAATCTGACTTGTTGAAAAATGGCGGCTGCATTGACACTGACCATACAATTTTCTGTGATCAAATATACTTGAACTCAAACTCATTGCTAAAGAAAGGCATCAGGGATAGACATTAACTTTCAGATTCACTTGCCCTTCGGGCAAGTGATCTCAAACTTTGACTTGTCCGAATGCAAAACTTGGTTGCCCAAAATTAGGAAAGAAGAATATTATTTATTACTGTAACTTGATAAGATAAAATGTGACCACATACATTACTGTCAACTTGGCAATTTGAGCTACGTGAAAAAAAATTCAATGTTGCATTTGGACATAAATGTGTATCACTGTCCTTTCAAATAAACCTGTTAACACACACTGCCATGCAGCATTAACCCTCCGTTTCCTTTCAAGAAACTTCATATTTATAAAAATTATTTTCCGTAGGATACTTTAATGAATTGTGATTTTCAGAGATAACTGTGAAGCAACAGTTAAAGAAGATAAATAGTTGCTATGAAACATATATATTTTGATTGGGATGCATCGTGTTACATGTATTCTTGTGAGTGAATAAATAATCAAATTTCTTAATAAAAAGTTAACAAAGTTGTTAGACATAGAGCGTATTTACCACAAAAGAAAACAGAATAAAGAACCTGATTTTTAAATGGTCGGTATAATCTAGAAAGGCTACCAAGGATTTCCAAATGCAAATCAAAGTCAGGTATCTGGCGGAAATCAAGTGTTCAATTTATTGTTTTATTGTTTTATATGTTTTATTGTTTTATCTAATAAATGTACACACATAAAAACATAATTTATCAACCAACAAAACATTTTATCCACCCAGAAAATTTTATGGAGAAATGTCAATTTTTGTTAAAGATGTGAGCTGAGTCTATGTGATTTTGGGACATCCCTTTTAAGTATCACATGCAAATTTAAATAAATTTAGTGAATGAATGTAATGTTATAAATTTACAGAGGCACTGAAGAAAATCAGAAAGAAGGAGACAAAGTCGAGAATGCAGCAAAGAAGTCGAAGGAAGCTGATGTGTTGTCACTGACCACGAGGACAGGTGGGGCGTATATTCCCCCTGCTCGACTGAGAGCCATGCAGGCTAGCATTACTGATAAGTCAAGGTATTTACACAGAAACGCTTAATTCACCCGACTCAAGCCATGCTTGCCAATATAACTTGTAAGTCACAGTGAGGCAGATACATCTATAATCTGGTAAATGCAAAAACTCTTTGAATATAGTGTTACCCCCTTCCACTCCCCCAAATGAAATTTGGGGAATATTTAAAAATCATTTTGTAGATCTGTGCATCTGTCAGACTATGCAATCTTGTGTAGGAATTTAGGCTGGACTGAGGACATCGGCCTGGATAGCTCAGTGGTTAGAGCACCTGAATAGTAATGCAGGGGTCCCGGGTTCGATTCCCAGTCCAGCCATATGTTTTTCATTAGATATATATTTATGAATTTTCAATGTATATTAACTCATTCCTCCTTTCCATACTACACTTGTAATGAAGAATAATAGAAAGCCTATACTTTACTTGGTTCAAAGAATGTCATTAACATGTGGGTGTGTCATGACCTTGACCTAAGGTAATTCCAGCAAGTTTAAGGTCGCTGTCAGAAAAAGTAAAAAAATTTTTGACTGGGCTATAGCTGTAATAGAGAATTATTGGAAGCTCATGTTTGGAACAATGGTTGTTTATGATCTGAGTGTGTGTTATAACTTTAAGGTACATTGACTCAATGTCATTTTAGTAAGTTCAAGCTCACTGGCAGAAAAAGAAAAAAAATCTTCTCTGAGCTCTAACTTCTTTATGAAGAAGCATTAACTAATGTCATTTGAAAAAGTTCAAGGTCACTGATGGAAAAAAATTTAATTCCTATCCCATTTGAACATTTGAAGCTCATGCTTTTCAAAAGTTAAAACATTCATACAGTTCACCAATACCTGCAAATACTTCAATAAAATATATTGAAAGTAATTGTATTTCTCTTTCAGTGAACCTTTTCAGAGGATTGCATGGGAAGCTTTGAAGAAAAGTATCAATGGTTTGATCAACAAAGTCAACGTCTCAAACCTCCATTTTGTTGTCCAGGAATTGTTCCAGGAGAACATTGTCAGAGGAAGGTGAGAGGTCAAAGATCAGTAATGCTGCATACTTTGTTCTGATAAATAATGTATAGACAATATAGGTTATTATTTCTAGAAGAAGATTGAATATCAGATTTTATATTTAGTTTTTTTATGTTTGTGTCTGTTCCAAATCACATTTGAAAAATGAATGATCATCAGGCAAATGAAATCCCCCCCCCCCCTTCCCCTCGATTTTTAATGAGTAATGATTAGGAATTTTACATGAGGAGTAAGGAATAGTTCAGAGCATACTATGTTTTCTAGGTTTATTATTTCAATCTTTTTCTTTTTCAGAGGTTTGGTGGCACGTTCAGTAATTCAGGCTCAGTCGGCTTCTCCCACATTTACACATGTGTACGCTGCCCTGGTGTCTGTTATCAACACCAAGGTAAGAACACGCAGGCATCAAAAATCAAAAGAGATGCAATCTTATGTTACATGTACACATTTTTTTTAAGCATAAAATTTTAAGTAAAGAAATCTTTTACCAGTCAGAGGTGTTTTCCTGTTTTGTGACCTCTCATTTAAGTTTCCTTTGTTTCAGTAGCTGTTATCTGGAGTATTTCTGAATTTTAGAGATGGTGAGATTTATTTTGATCTTATTTACAGTTTCCACAAATAGGGGAGTTGATCCTACGACGTCTTGTGATTCAGTTTCGTCGTGGATTCAAGAGAAATGATAAGAATCTTTGCCTCTCCTCCACCCGATTCATCGCTCATCTGATTAACCAGCAAGTGGTAGGTTCGCTCTGCTTCTAGATAGGTGGTTACATTTATAGATTTCATTTATGTGAGAGTCTGCTCTGCTATTAGATAGGTGGTTACATTTATAGATTTCATTCGTGTGAGAGATTTTGTAGACTTTTAATGGATGAAACACTCAAACTCTGGGGATTCCTGCGTATTATTAAAAGTAAGATTAATACATTTGAAACATACATAATTATAAGTGTTGCTTGTTGTTCATTTCAGGCCCATGAGGTGTTGGCATTAGAAATTTTGACACTTTTATTGGAGACCCCATCTGACGACTCCGTAGAGGTCGCTGTTGGGTTCCTGAAGGAGTGTGGACAAAAACTGACTGAAGTTACCCCACGGGGAATCACAGGTAATTGATTTTACAGCAGAGAAAATAATCAAACGATCTCACGTTTACTGCATCAATTTTTGTTTGTTTTACATTCCTCCTTTGTTTTATCACCGAGTGATGTGCCTCATACCTGATAATAATTATATAATACATTAAAAATAGCCAACTGATGTTTACTTGATTTGTTTTAGCTATCTTTGAGAGACTGAGAAATGTCTTACATGAGGGACAGATAGATGTGAGGGTACAGTACATGATAGAAGTAATGTTTGCGATCCGTAAGGACGGCTTTAAGGACCATCAGTCTGTTATAGAGGAACTAGATCTCATCGCAGAAGAGGACCAGTTTACTCACCTCCTTACATTAGAAGATGAAGGAACGGCAGAAGAAATCCTAAGTATGGGAACCAAACAAGAATTGTATAAAGTTTTGGTCCTCTAGAAATTATTTATCTTTCTGCTTTTGTAAATATTAAGTACATCAACATACGTGCAATTTTTTCTTGCAGATGTTTTCAAGTTTGATCCTGAGTATGAAGCAAATGAAGAAAAATACAAAGAACTGAAAAGAGGTACTTGAAGAATATTTTTGTCAGTGAATTGTGATGATGACAATTGTATACAAGTATAACCTGCATAATAATTAAGCCACTAATAGACTTTACTGCATGAGTATAAATGTTTGTTTTACAGAGA
The DNA here is from genome assembly GCF_033153115.1 of Saccostrea echinata. Taxonomy (NCBI): domain Eukaryota; kingdom Metazoa; phylum Mollusca; class Bivalvia; order Ostreida; family Ostreidae; genus Saccostrea; species Saccostrea echinata. Next base: position 3,154,856 of record NW_026889792.1, read on the forward strand.
TCCTGGATGAGGGCAGCTCTGATGAAGAGTCTGGGAGTGGATCTGGGTCTGAAAGTGACAGTGACGATGAAGAGGGGGAGGGTGAAGGTAAATCTTAATGATTATTACAGTGGTGGATCTAAGTTTTATAGATGAGTACAAGAATATTTAATGGTGTCTCATGAACACAAAGAAAGAATTTTAATATTTGAAGTTGTAAAAGAGAAGCACATATTTGAAATTGTATGCAGAGTTTGTTAGGTGGTGGAGGGTTGAGGGAGGAGGTTAATAAGTGAGAACTGGGAGAGAATTTTGAGGTTTAGAATATAAACATGTTAAAAACAATAAATGTTTTACATTTAGGTATCTACATGAGAATACATGAATGCAATAAAATTGTTGTTTAACAGAAATCTGATCAAACAAAGCATTAATGAGAAGGTACATGTAGATGATTGATAAATTTAGATATTATTATTTGATAGGCATAATTTCTATTCATTTGACTGCTGTCATTGAACAGAAGGAGAGAAACAGACAATTATTGACCAAACAGAAACCAATCTAATTGCCCTGAGGAGAACAATCTATTTAACTATCCAGAGTGCCTTAGACTTTGAGGAATGTGCTCACAAACTTCTAAGAATGGAACTCAAACCTGGACAGGAGGTAGAGACTGCTAAAGATATAAAGCTCAAAAAGAAATTTTAAGAAGTTTTCACTATATATATATATATATATATATATATATATATATATATATATATATATATATATATATAAAGCACTAAGAATGACCAACGACACAAACAATAATAATTGTCAAATTTTCGGGACAACCTGTCCCTTCCTCAGGACAAAGAAAAAAGTTAAGAAGTCTTAAAAACAAAGGAAATAGAGAAGCAAAAACAACTAGCACTACTACTAAACTACCAAACACTAAATATTTACAAGGTTATATGTTTAATTTGGAGTTTATAAACAGTTGTGAACAAAGAAATCCGGAGCGCTATGAATTGCGTCCGGTCTATCGGGTGTACTCGGTGAAGTGTGATTTACATAGTTGAACGAATTAATTATCGCTAATTAATTACGGCCAACAGTAAATCGTACATTGTCTTATTCTCTCAACATAGCGTAACTCTACATGATAAAAAGAAATTAAAGAAAGATAATATGGAAGGACAATTTTGAAATATGAATTTGGATATATTATAAATTTGGAAATCGGAAAAAAGAAATAAACAAAAATGTGAGCTGTAAATATTTGGGTAGGTTGTTCCAGGATTATTAATACGAATTAACGGTAAAGTTTACGCTATATAGAGAGAATGAACTTGTTTGTTACAATTCGGGATTGGTTCTAGTTCACGTTCATCCTGGTGAAGTCATTAAGTTTGTTAATACCATTAGGGCGGAATGACTTCAGCCTGTGCATCCAGAACTTTTCCTTGCCTTTTCTCTGCGCGTCTGTCCATCTTGGATTATGGTCAATAACCACTACTGTCATGTCCTCCCATTTGTGACCTTCAAGGTTGAAATGTTCCCCAACGGGTTCATTGAGTTTTTTGGTCCTAATGGTAGAACGGTGATTATTGACTCTCCTGCGGAGATCTCCTGTTTCACCAACATACTGTTTGGAGCAAACTTTGCAGCTGATGAGATAAATGCAGTTGTCTGTTTGACAGGACAAATTCCCTAGTATTTTGTAGCTGCGGCCTGTAACGGGGCTGTTAAAACTGTCTGTGTCAGACTGTACTTACAGAGAAGACATCTTCTGTCAGAGCAAGTTTTAAAGCCCCCGTTAGGTAATGGATTGTCCAATCTGGTTCTTACTACCATGTCCTTCAGGTTCCTCGGGCGCCTGTATGCAGCCAATGGGGGCTCCTTAAAGACCTCTGCCATTCGTTTATTTGAGTGGAGAATTGGCAGATTCTTTTGAAGGATACCGCTGAGGTTCTTAAGGACGGGATGGTATGTGGTTACCAGAGGGACCCTGCCGCTATTGTCTTTTTCCTTGTAGCGTAATAGGTTTTGCCTGTCATGTCCCGCCATCTCATCAATAGCAGTTTGTACGGTGCGGGCATTGTAGCCTCTCTTGCATAAGTGGGACTTAAGGAGACCGCTTTGTTCTTGATATAAGGCAGGGGATGAACAGATGCGCCGAATTCTGGTGGCTAGACCCTTAGGCACACCCTTAAATGTGTGTGTGGGATGACAGCTAGTTGGCATAAGATACAGATGGGAATCTTTATATATATATATATATATATATATATATATATATATATATATATATATATATATATATATATATATATATATATATATATATATATATATATCACTATTATCCTCTGCACATACATGTATTTCAATATGATATGATTTTTTTCCAGGTTGAGTTATGTAACATGATTCTTGATTGCTGTGCACAGCAAAGAACTTATGAGAAGTTTTTCGGATTGCTAGCTCAGGTAATGAATATAATGTGACTCGGTATGCAAGGCATTTTTTTGAAAATCATATTTAGTATTGAGATAAAAGTTCACCGACATCGTGGCCTAATCTGTGTATTTGTTTTGTAGCGATTCTGTATGATTGACAAGAAGTACATTGAGCCATTCCAGAACATGTTCAAGGAACAGTACGACACAATCCACAGACTGGAAACAAACAAGCTCAGGAATGTGGCCAAGTTCTTTGCTCATTTACTACACACTGATGCAATCTCATGGGAGGTAACTCAATCTTATGAGTGAATCTTTATTTTATCTGTTGAGTTTACTTGCGTTTCAGAATAAGTAAGAAATACGTGTATCTGTATATACAACAAATAGAAATTACAAATAAATTGATGCACTACAAATTTATTATTGGAATGTTAGAAATGAATTCTAAATTAGAAATTGAAAAAATGCAGTATTAAAGTATATGAATGCACTAAGAGTATGACTTTATTTCATCTAAGGTGCTGGAGGTCATTAGACTGAATGAGGATGACACAACTTCTGCCAGTAGAATCTTTATCAAAGTATTATTCCAGGAATTGTCGGAGTATCTAGGCCTACCCAAACTCAACGATAGACTCAAAGATCCGTAAGTCTACCAATGTTTTTAATTTAAGACCAACACTAACAGCTTTTGTTAGAAAAAAATGGAACAAAATTACTTGACAATTTTCTAAATAAATGGAAAGGTATTTAGTGAATTGTGATGTCTTCAACTTAATTCAATTTAAAAATATACATATTCATGTGCATATTTGAAAAAAAGGGAAAACATAATGGTCATGCATGAAGTACAAATACATATGCATATTTTTAGTCTTGAAGCAAGTTTGTAGTTTGTAAGAATTTTGAATAAACTTGACTTTGTTCTTCATTTTCAGAACCCTCCAGCCATATTTTGAGGGGTTACTACCCAGGGATAACCCTAAGAATACCAGATTTTCCATTAACTTTTTTACTACAATTGGTCTTGGTGGACTGACGTAAGTAAATTTAGTAAGAATACTAGATTTTCTATTTTCTTTACTACATTTGATCTTAGTGGACTGACTTTAATGTATAATAATAAGAATACCTGATTTTGGAATACATTTTTATAGTATCTATATAAGAAATTGTATATCATCAATGCGAATAGGTTTATATTTTATTTAATGAATCCAGGGGGAAGTGGAATATACATTTAACAGGGACATGTTCGTTAATTATAGATATTTTCAAAAGAAAAGAGAGCGTGATGTTTGTAATGAAACCTTAATTGAAGCCCTACACCCCTTATTACCATATTGGTGTATATGCTTTTTATAAAGGCATGTAAGATGTATTTATTGTTTATTTTAGGGATGATCTCAGAGAGCACTTGAAAAATGTGAAGAAACAGATAGCTCAACAGCAAGAGGAGGAATCGGACAGCTCCTCCTCCTCATCATCTTCTGACTCATCGTCCTCATCTGACAGCAGTAGTTCCTCATCAGATAGCTCCTCAGGTAAGTAGTTTAACAGATTTTGGTTGCCTAATATTTCTAGATATTGCCTTTCTGCAGAATTGTTCAAAATCTTTGGTTCTGACCAAAATTCAGACACCCTATGCCCTTCACTTACAGACACGTGCAAAAAGTATTCGGTCAAAATGGCGGCGTGTTTACAGTGACATCCGTAGTTTGAAGAAATGTACAAACTAAAATTAAAATACTTTGAAAATTAAAAAAAACAATTACTTACGATTTAATACTTTGTAAGGTGTCCTTTAAATCTGATTACATGTAAAATGCGCTTGGGGATGGAGCCATACAAGCTTTTAATGTACTTTTAATGATACTTGTCCATATACGCCGAATTACCTCAATCAAATTGTTTCTAGATTTTATTGCAGCAGTGCGTGACTGAAGTTTCCTTTTGATGTGTAACCAAACATTTTCCATAATATTTAAGTCTGGTGATTGAGCAGGCCAGCTTAAACAGTTAGTACAAATATCATTTCTGCTTGAACTTTCAGAAAGGCGTGATATTCTTGGCTATACATAATTAACGTCTCTCAAATAATGACCTAGATTCTCACTGGTTGCCAGATTAGCCGAAATTTACACAGCTTTTCATTCACGGGTGAAATACACATGGAATAAAAATGGTTCAGACATCAACGAGTGACGCAAGGAACCAATTACATCGTTTCTTACAGTAAAGAGGTGTGGCTTATGTCATCCCATTGTTTGTTAACAACAATCTAAAGTTGCTAATGTTATGAATTTCTTAACCAATGAGAATCTAGGTCACCATTTGAGAGAAGCTAATTATGTATCGCCGAGATTGTCACGCCTTACTGAAAGTTCAAGCAGAAATGATTTTTGTACTAATTCGATTTCTAGCTACATACTCTTGAGTTGACCTGGCTCGGTGGACGGGTGCATTGTCATCCTGAAAATAGTAACCATTTTGAGGGAAATGTCTTATGAGAACAGGCCAAAGGTTTTCCTCTAAGATATCTTGGTATTTAGTAGCATTGATATTTCCTTCTACTGGCGACATAGTTCCAAACCTCCCTGCAGATGCACCCCCATATCATAACTTCGTGTTTGGCTTGAGAAGTCCTCTGTTAAACAAGGTCAGGACTCCATCCTTCGTCGTTTTTTCTCCAAATCCTAATCCTTTCATCATGCCCCATTATAATTTTACACTCATCTGAAAAAATCACCCGCTTCCAGTCCTCTACTGTCCATTGTCTTTTCCCCCGACACGAAGCAAACCGCTTCTTACGATTTATTTCTTTTATAACCAGTTTCTTCTTGGCAACACTTCTCCTGTAGTTATTTTTGTGCAAATTATGCCGTACTGTCCTTTTACTTACTGGTTCTGGTCTTTCCTCGTTAAATTTTGCCGTTATTTCAGAAAGCGAACATCTACGATTTGTTTTCACAATCCTCTCTAACTTTTGATAGTCATGGGGCCCGATTTTTGGAGGTCGGCCGCTTCTGGGTTTGTTTTCAACAGATCTAGTGTCAGAAAATTTTTGACAAACGTCAGTAACAGTTGATTTAGGTAATTGTAACATTTCACTTATCTTTCTCCAAGAATAACCTTTCTGCATTAACTCCACGATGATGTTTTTGACATCTGACCCCATCTCTTTTCCTTTCCAACCCATCTTTCTTAGTTTTGCTATATTTTCTTTTTATTTGTAAACAGCAGACGAAAATATTGTCACGTGATTTATCTTGTGACTATATTTTCTGAATCTATACAAATCTATTTCCTGTGATGTGATCATAACAGGGCAAACGTCATTTTCGTTTTTAGTTTCGTCTTCAAGTGTAAACACGACGCCATTTTTGACCGAATACTTTTTGCACGTGTCTGTACATAGCATCCATTTTAAAGATACATGTATAAATGTTCCATTTTACATGATTGTCAGATGCTATTGTATTATTATAAGATATTTTCATATATGTATTACAGACAGCTCCTCAGAAGATGAAGCACCTCAAAAGAAAAGAAAAGGGAAACCAACAGACACAAGGGACAGGAGGAGTAAAGAAAAGTCAAGGAAAGGTTATACCAATGGGGACATAAGACAAAGGGAAAAAAGACAAGAGAGGGAAGACAGTCCAGAAAATATTAGGCAAAGCAGAAGGGAAAAAGAGGAAATCGTGTATGATAGAAGGTCTAAGCAGAGAGGCAGGGATGAAAGCCCACAAAATATCAGTTCAAACAGAAGAGATAGGGAGAAAAGCCCTGGAAATTTTCAATCTAAAAGAAGAGATAAAGAGAGAAGTTTGGAAATTGTTGAATCAAAAAGGAGGGGAAGAGAGGAAAGTCCAGATATTTCTAGAAGGAGGGACCGACAAGAGAGTCCAGAGAACATTCGATCCAAGTGGGAAGATTCAAGATCAGATAGATACAGTGGAAGATACTCTAATGATGTAGATGGAGATTGGAGAGACAGAGATGAAAGGAATGACAGAAGGAGAAATAGGAATGAAAGTGATGATGACAGACAAAGTTCAAGATACAGTAATAGGAGACAAAGTAGAAGAAAAGAGGAACATGCAGAGGAAAATTATGACAGACCCTCCAGAGGGAGAAAAGAGGAAAGAGATGAAGAGCGAAGAAATGGAAGACGGAATGAAGATTCTGATGAGGATTACAGATTAAGGAATCGAGGAAGGGAGGAGACCAGGGATTCTAGAAGAGGAAGGGATCGTCAGGAGAATGGGTTCCGAGAAAGAAGTGTAGATGATGAGAGAACTATGACAAGGAATAGAAGTCAGGAAAGGAATAGAGATAAACAAAGGAGAGAAGGATCCAGAGAGGAAATGAGTCAAAGAAACAGAGAATATGAGAGGAGTAGGAGGCGTGAAGAGGAAAACCAAAGAAGGAGGCATGAAGATAGTACAGAAAGAAGAAAACATGGATACGAGGAAGATGATAGGGCAGAGAAAAGGCAGCGAAGAGAAGATGTGTCTAGAGAGGGCAGGGGAAGGGAGATCGACAGAGACAAGGAACAGAGGAGAAGGCAAGAGGATTTGGAGAAAAGCAGAAGTAACAGGGGCAGAGATGATGAACAAGAGAGAAAGAACAGGTACAGTGAGGAACAGGAGAGGAGCAGAAGGAATAAAGGAAGCAGTAGGAGGAGTGTAGATTCCTCCAGTGAGGACAGCGATTCCTCCAGTGATTCTGACTCCAGCAGTTCTGATGATTCCTCTAGTGACAGTTCCTCGTCATCCTCATCCTCTCCCCCTAGGAAGAGGAAGCACTCAGACTCTGATAGTGACAGTGTAAAACAATCTCTAAAAAAGAGACGGGACTCGAATGAGTATGAAAAATATGAAAGTAATAGGTACAGCTCTCAAAGAGAAAGCAGTGTTCGCAGCAGGGAAAGATCCCACAGGAGATGATAGTTTGATATGCAAAATTAAGTTTATAAAAGTGCTTTGATTTTATGATGTAATTCATTTGATGCATGTACATGAAAAATCATGATGTTCTGTTAATTCATATCTATGACCTAACCCTATGGGTTTTCTTTTTCTAGAGTAAAAAATTTGGTTGGATTAAAAAAAATGAAATGTTTATATTTTACTTTTTACAATTGATACCCTACTTCTGGCTTAACATTTCGGTAAATTTGAATGAGATACATGGAGTTGAAGTATGCTCATTGGAAAGGTAATGACTTTGGCATTGATTTTGGTCAATGAAATAAATTCAGGTCTGATTGGGCACAGAATTGTTGAACCCAAAAGTAGGTTACCATGACATACTTATTAAAATCATTGCCAATTTTTTAACCCTTGAACAACAAGAGGCCAAGAATCACCAGACTTTGTTACCCAATATACATCAGGGCCTTCAAGAAAAGTAGACTGAAAAGTAGGTCACAGAATATTTTATGGCTACTATTTTGGAAATCTAATTAGCTATTAACTTTGAAAACATTCTGCACTGTAATGTCACCAAACATTAGAAGTTGATGCATCCTAGGGCTATAAAGTGGATGATGATGACTTGAAATATTTTCACCTTTGCATTAATTTTGTCCCCTGTGAAAGCGAAGGGACGTTAAATCTAATTTGTCAGTCTGGCTGGCACAAAAACTACACTTGGTTAAAAATAAGTTTTGAATGAAAAAAAGATGGGGCTTTTCATATTTTACACGTACAATACCTGTGACAAGACCTTTTTAAGTGCACTATGATTTGACTGCATGACATTGACCTTTAAGTTTTGCCTACTTTTCAAAAATTTTAAAACATTTGGTGATAGCTTCAAAATGAGAGAATATAGGATGTTCATATTTCACATGTGCATTACGTATTGCAAGACCTTTCCAAGTGTTCTATGCTTTGTGACCTTTAGCATACTTTTAAAAAAGAATTTAAGTGATACATGCACTAACTTTTGAATGAGAGAAGATTAGGGGGTTGATATTTTACATATGCATTACCTGTTACAACATCTTTCAGAAAGAACGATCATTTTTGACTTCATGTCCTTGACTTAAAACTTAGAAGCTTGACTTACTTATCAAATATTTGAAACTTTTTAAGCCACTGACAAATATTCTAAGATCTCTAACACTTTGTTGTTAAGGATCACCAAATATTGGGAGTTGATACCTGAAGTAGGTAGCAGTGGCCTACTTTTGTAATTTTACTGCTATTCAATTCAAACCTTTATATCTAAACTTGTTGGTTGGTGTACTCTGGGATTTTTGGGTATTGCAATTCAAAAGAGGGTCATCACGGTGACCCGATTTTAGAATATTTTAAAATCTTTTCAATATCTTTGACACTGCAAGTCAAAGGATATTCCATCAAATCTTGTTTGATGCATTCTTAAGGCCTTGAGTGTGAAAACGTTGAAGTATATAGGTCAAACTGACCATTCATTTTCTTCTAAATGTATTTCTATAAGCCTAAGGACCATCAAGGTTGGTTCTACTATTCATCAGAGCATTTCTAGACCCTTTGTTTGAAATGTTGACCAGAGTATGCAATTTTTTTTATCATCACATTTACTCCTTAATACAGTGGATATTGTTCATAAGATATTGTTTTCCATGGTTGTTACAAGTACGTCACAATGGTTTTTGGTAACAGAGACATGTTAGTGCCTCTGCTTGGGATTGAACCCAAGGCCTCTGGCATGCCAGTCCTGTGCACTACCGATTGAGCTAAAGGGTTAACCCACTAGCCCAAGCTAGTAGGATGCAGTGTATCTTACACTACCACATTGAAGTGATTTCCCCCAGAACTTCTTTCCACAGGCGTCGGCACTCCAAGAGATGAGGACATGTCATTCTCTGAAGGGGGACAATGTGGTAGTGTAAGATACACAGCATCCTAATAGCTTGGACAAGTGGGTTAACCTTTTAGCTAAATTAGTAGAGCACTGGACTGGCAAGCCAGAGGCCCCAGGTTCAATCCCCAGCAGGGGCACATAAATGTCTCCGTTACATTTGATGCCCACGTTGGGACCCGGGTATTCTCTGGCAGGTGAAAGTGACTGCCCCAAGAACTTCGTCCCACAGGCGTCAGCACTCCAAAAGAGATGAGGACATCTCATTCTCTGGAGGGGGACAATATGGTAGTGCAAGATACAGGGCATCCTACTAGCTTGGGCTAGTGAGTTAACCCTTTAGCTAAATCATCAAATTTTTACATAGGAATGAACAGCAGGACCATAATGAATCAGGTGAGCATTGTGGCCCATAGGCCTTTGTTTGGAAATCTTTCTCAGAAAATTGTAAAACTGCCAAAGAGGAATCCAAGTAAGCATGTCATCTGTTTTAGTTGTATATTTTGGTTAAGAGAAGAGAAAGTACCATGGTCTTGGAAAGGCAACCCCTGCATGCTTGAAGTAATAGGTTCATGTTTAAATATTCATCTTTTAAAAGAAAATGGACTACAAATTGAAACATGAATTCTTTATTGTGAGATTCTCATCCCACTTACGAGAAATGCCCATTAAATCAAGTCAATTTCAGATGATAAAGCCTAAGGACACTGTACTTAGCATAGTATTCTTTCTGTTGTCAACAATTTACCATACAGTATACACAGGGTTCATTTACATGTACACTTTCAAGGTACATTGTATGTTAACATGTATCATAAAACACAATATTAATATCTGTAAGCTTTGTGTTGAAGTCGAGGATCTATGATTTTTAATTGGAGTTCAGGTCTAAATATGTTATTCAGTCCAGCTCCTCTTGTTTCTTCTCTGTGTTGGTTGTTTTGACGGTACTTTCACCAGCTTTTGATCCCTGTGTATTACGGACTTTTTCTCTCTGGAGTCTGAACTCCTTGATCCATTCAAACTGTCCAATCTCCTCCCCCTCCTCTTCCTCCTGATCTACATTATACTCCCCAGACATCCACAAGCCTTCTAGGTCATATTTCTGGCGAGTCTCCGGCATCATTACATGTAAAAAAGCATTGCCTAGAAGAGCAAATAAACACGGAAATTATATATTTGAATCTGATTATATTTTCTTTTACTTCAGTATTCTTACTTTACAGTAAACCAATACCTATGTCCATGGCCAGCCACTCTGATTTTGGATCTGATACCCCAGAAATGAGAAGGAATGGATCAGATTCATGCTTTCTTTGTTTGTACTAAAATTAAAAAATATACTCATGTCGGGTAAAAATGAATTTAATAAGAATACAAAAGAATTGCATTTGTATAACATGACCCAACACAATAATGCACATTTGCAACAGACTTCCAGGAGCAGTTGACAGTGTTTCATCATATCAGAATTTTTTAATAATGTCAAGTTTAAATTTCATTATATGGCATTACTAGTATAATATTTGACTTCTACATGTGTGAGCCTGAAACAAGCTATTGATTCTGAGTTTATGAACAAGCTATTGATTTTAAAAAAAAAATATCCTAAATTAATGCATTTTCTAAGTAACACTCTTTACCTATTGGAATAATGTCCATAAGAACATCCTAACCCACCATTCAAAAATAATAACATGGAAAAATTTTTTTTTATAAATGGAACTACACATTATTTGACTTGTGACTACAAAACAATTCACGTGGAGCAGAATACAGATCCCTTCCTCAGAAAAACTAATGGTACAAATATTATCATCTTATCCAAAAACATTCTCATGTAAATGCAGAGTTTCCAAAATTCATTTATGGCAACAGAGGACAGACTTCTTTAACTCACATTAAGCCAATCTCTTTACAAGACCAATCCATGGGGAAAAACGAGTATCATAACCAAAGCCTGAGAATTATGGCAAGAGAATAAAAATCTTGTTAAGTTTAATAATTTAAAGTTTTTTTTCCCAATTTAACTTTAGCAACAGATATCATGCTCTTTGACACTGTGATCCCAGAGACATTCCCATAAATCTCTTCATCAGAACCACCATAGTGCAAAAATGGACATTTAAACCTAAAGCCTTTCGTAAAATTTTACACAAAAACCAGAAATTTATTTTCATAAACAGAATTAAGTTTTTTACAGTAACACAATACATGGACATCCCAAACCAAACTCTTCTCATTTATTGCATAGGTATATTTAAGGAATCACTGTCTAGTTAGTAGAGTATGCCAGGGCATCAACGATAGTTGGAAACATGGGATAATTTGCATAACGGGCAAAGCCCGTTATGCATAAATTATCCCACGTTTCCAACTATCGTTGATGTCCCTGGCATACTCTACAAACTAGACAGTGATTCCTTATATTTCTATTTCATTGTGACATAAAATTGTAAATTTAGATTTTAAAAATGTAGACTAATAGATTTAAAATACACGAGGCCTCAAATGTCAATTTCAATAGTCCCCGCCCACTGACGTCAAACACAAAGACAGTCGCACGAGAATTACATGCATATTAGGCCTTCTTAGCACCTGACCTTTCGCTTGGCGAAATTTGCATTCCGGTAGAATGATCAAGAAATCAAATCCACTAACTTTCAAAGAGTTATCACAGAGAAAACAAATAGAAATGGAAATATAACACAAGCCATCCTCTCTCATCCTGTAACCCCATCAGAAAACCTAAACATTGTAAGGAAATTCCAGCTACCGAATTATTTTTTTACAGCCATCCTTCTAGACCCAAAGACCCACAGCAAACAATTTCTCGTCAACAAACTGGACCATGGTGTAAGCAATAATACAACATACAACAACAGAGAAGTAGTTCTGCTTGGTAGGCAACACGGAAAGTCATTTCTGCTTTTGTCAAGAAAAAAATCAGGAAAAACCTCATGTTTCTTCACTTTGAAAATGGATACATGTATACAAAAATGAGCAAACTTCTTGAAACTTACAATGTGGTTGACAGATGAAACAATGGCTCGTAGGTGGCGAATTGAGATGGCACTGACTATGACCATATGGTCTGTCAGATTGATTTCTGGAGGGATTTTTATAACACAAATATCGCTCCCATTCTCCGCTTCAAGAATGGTAACCAGCTCCTCAATATCAAACACGCCTGTTTTCCCTCCTTTAAAATACAACAAATCAACATTTAATGTTCATATTAAAGCATTTATTTCCTTTCAAATATTTTTAAACTAATTATTAATAGAAATCAGTGTAATATACAGTGATGATTTTTATTAATGTCCATGTAGATCAACATCATGATAAACTCTGTTTACCCTTAAAAGTAAATAACTCCTTTTTTTAAGTGCAATGATCGTATATAAAAATTAAAAGTTAATTTAAATTCTTATATAATTATTAAAACAGTACGTACGTATGAGTAAAACTCTCCCTTCTTACTTGTTAGGCTTACAGGAGGCACCCATTCCTTGTCCTCCTCATCTTCCTCTGCCTCACGATAGAAATCCTCAATCTCCTCATCCAAAAGTCCCTCCTGTCTGGATTCAACCTCCTGAAAGTCCAGAGTACCTTTAGGACAGCCATCTCCTTCAGACACTTCAGATGAATTTGGGTCATCGACATGATCTTGACCTTTAGTTGGATCTTGTGATTCCTGTCCCCCTTTTTCTGATGGACCTGTGGTAGTTGGAATGTATCAATGAAAACAGAGTTTAACTTTCAGTGTAACTATGATAAATAAAACCTATACATGTACATGCAGACATGTAAAACTCTGTTTTATGAAATGTCTGCTAATTTAAGCCCATTAACTCTGAATGGTTGAACCTCCAGAATGAAAAACTTACAAAGTGGAGAATTTCATTTTTCTGCAGAACTCTGAGCAGCAGATTATCTTGTTCTACTCTTTTAGCATGAATTTTGCACTCATAGGTTCACTTACATCAGAATCCCCCACTGAGAACATGATGGTTAGGTACACTATTATATTGTGCATCAAAGTCCCATATCACCTTAAGAACTTTAAAAACTATGACCTTCACATTCAGCAAGAAAAAGAAATACACAAATACTCTATCTTCATTATCAAAAACCTTTTGACAAAAGTATAAAAGGACATTCTACCACAATGACAGACATATCTTAAATGGTATGATCCCAATGTCTTGTATCAGGAAGGGAGAAATGTGATGGATCAGACCACTAATTGATCTTGGGGCCCTTTGAACTGTAGACAGGTACTCTACCAACTGATATATCTGGCCACTGGTGATCAAATCTACTTGATCGCCACATTCTGTCCTCCATAAATGTCTTTGCCTCTGAAGACATCAACACTAGCTCTTCCCTAGCACAAGTCTTTAACCTGTAACTTCCAGGGCATGGCACAGAAAAATGTGGTAGACAAGACCTGATTTGGAACCCAAGGCCATATGAACGCTACAAGACCTAATTGGCCACTGGCAATTGAATCTGTTTGATCCTCATATTCCTCCTTGAATACATGTATTTTCCTCCCCAAACACACACAACCCAAGTTCATTTGTTCCTAGCAGGACTTTTACCTACAAGTCCAGTGGTGGTTAACAATATCAACTATAACAGGAAGGGAAAAAATGTCATAGACCTGACCAGGATTCGAACATTGGCTGCCTGTATTCTAGACAGGTTACTCTTATAGACTACCAACTGAGCTATCTGGCCACCAGCATTGCTCTTGTCTGATTGCCACACTGCACTTGACAGCACGCAACTTACCTGCACAGAAATGTCTCTGAATTGTGTTTATCACTGAAAAGGTAAGAGGTGCCATATTTTTTCCGTAAGTTACTCGTGATAGATGATCGCTCCCTCTGAGAGTTCTCTTTTCACTTTCATAATGGTGGTGACACAAGCATTTGGAAAAGTTTCTAGGGACTCTGCTTTTCCAGGCAAAGAAAAGCGGCTTAGCTTTAGATACGACCTGCATATCAGCGACGATTTTTTCCCCCAAAAATTCACTGAGAAAAGTATTTATCTGGAAGTGAAAGTAAAACTAAAAGAAAGAACAAATCAAGTTTCTTAAAAACATGTAACGTTGTTAGATAGATAAATAAATATTGGTCATTCAAATCATACTTTAATTAAAAAATACTTTTAAAACTTTTTTTCATTTAAGCAATTAACACATATTTATTTCAAACTTTAACTCAATTATCAATTAATGCCTGTTTAACAGTTTTATAGAAACCTTGTCTACTGACTACTTTGTACTTTCTTTTTCTTTGATGTCGGTCTGGAGATTGTTGAGCCCGATGTTTTAATCCCTTCATGTAAAAAAATGTTATGAATTATATTTTCTTTTTTCAGTATTTATTCACTTTATTTTCCAAATGTTTCATAAATATTGTTTGGTCAAATAAGTCACTTCTTTTGATGAAAACAGTTGTACTATATTTTGATCGGGATCGAAATCTTGGTTCAATGCGCGAAATTGGGAGAATGTCAATATTATGAAAGAGGTCAAATGAAAGATTATAACGGGACAATATGGGTTAATTCGGACCTAAATAAGGTAAGGAATTATAAACTTAAAGTTTTTGTACTAAACTAAAATTATTGTATTTCGAGTCTCCTCTGATTATCAGCATTGACGTGTCACAGCCTCACAATGTGTCAGACTACCTGTTTCCTGGTGGATGTGCATTTTTAATCCATGCTAAATCATCTGTAGGTACGTACAATGTTACGGTCTTACGAATAGTTAGACATTCTTAAAGGATGAATGTGTGTAGAACACATTGTGGAAGGATGTTGTTAATGTTTCTTCGGACACGATTTTATTTGACATTAAATACAGAACATGAAGCATGAAGGATATTGTTCTAAATTTTAATTATATTTCAAGACAAACTCAAGAAAGGTAAAACATAGTTAACATTTCACGATAAAGAATTTTAAATATGAAAAAATCCTATATGTAAATAAGGTACTTAATCTCTTTATTAAAGTTTTTAAAATATGTTCCCACTCATTTACTTGCAAATAAATTATATGAGCAAGCCGATACTAATTTTGATCAAGTGATTCTTTACCATGGTTTCTAATAGCATGCTCTTTGGCATACATTGAAGTTTCAAACTATAGAAAGCATTTAATGAATTAATGACTTAAATTTGCAAGAGTTTATTATTTTATTTTTGTCAAGATTACTTTCTGATTCTAATTTTTATAAATTCATAAAGTAGAAAAGACATTTTGAAGAATTGAACACATGAATCTGGATGTTCTTTTACTAAAATATGTTAAATTCATTTTTTTTTATCTAATGACTACACTACCACAGGTCACATGTTGTGAAGCACAACACCTGAACACATGACAGCTGAATCCATTGAAATATTTTAATCCCATTACTATCAATATCTGTTTAAACTGTTGATCTATTTTGTCAACATGTGCCTGGCAGATATAAAATAATTGGCTGTCTTATGTTTCCCGTGTTTTATTTCCTGTTTTGTGTACTTCATGGTCTGCATTTTATTTTATAAGTCTGTATGTAACAATTTTATAGACATATATGGGAGTACGAATTTTCCTGTGAATGTATCTCAATTCATTTGCATATAAACTCGTTCCCTAGTATTTGATTTTACATCACATACGTCATATTGAATGGCAATTATTTAAAAAAAAATATGTATTTTGATGTGAAGATGTGATTGAAAAGAGAATCAAAAAAGAAAATTTTATGTGACTCAGCATAAGTTTATGTACCATGAAAGGTAACTTTGATAAACAGACGGTGGAATTTATATTTAAATTATTATACATGTACATGTATTAGCAAGATGCTTATCCAACTCAAGAGCTCATTGTGAGAAATTATGTTTAAAGTCTAAATGTTTGCTGTGTTAAACACCTTGTCAAAGGTTAAAATTATGCATTTTTAATGTTTCTTTTAAGTTTTAAAGCTTTTTTGTTGTACTTTAATGTTTACAAATATTTAATAAAGACATACACAGTTTAATAGAGGTATAGTCAGTGTATTATGGAAACATATTTTACTAGGTAAATATCAATATTTTCCTTATGGACGGTATATTTTATATTTTATCTTTGATGATATTCTTACAGTAGCGTATCAATTACTGTTGTAAGTCATGTATTCAGCATCCTAGCTGGCCAAGCATACATATTTACTGATATACCGTATAAGCAGAATTTTTAGCAAGGTGTCAATTTTAGCATTATTAGCAAGGGTTTTGAGATCGCTAAAATTGAATATCACTAACAATTTATTCCTTATCAGTTGTTATAGCTATCTCTCTTGACATAAAATCGCTAAAATTACTTCTTGCTAAAAATATATACCAATTTTTTGGGGATAAATCGCTAAATTTGTGTCTTGCTAAAATTCCACTTATACAGTATTCTCTTTCCATAAACATTGCATATATGTACAGTCATGTAATTCAATAGCATAGCTAATACATCAGAAATTATTCTCTGATAAAGAAAGCCACTGAAAGTGCAATGTTATTTGCAAACCTTGATGTAAATAGTAAACTTGTTTGCTAGAGGTATTATGGTAAACTAGCTGGATCAGAAAAAATCTACAAATACATGTAGGATTGTTTTAGGTAATAAGAGAGAGAGAGAGATTATCATGTAATTGCCAGTCCCTACAAATGCAGTGCCAAATCTCCTTTTATAATTTTAGATCTTAAGATAGATATTTACTGATTACCATGGTTACATGTATGAGTCTTCCTGAATGTTGAGATGTTTTCTTTAGATTTTTTTCCTTCCTGTTTTTCTTTACATTTGTGTCTCCCTGTGATTTCACTCTTTAGACTTAGTTCTATACACTGTATAAATGCCTTACACTGTGTACCACAACCTTTTATCATTTCAATGATTGATATTTTTATGCCCCTGTAATCAAAGATTTTTGGGCATATATAGTTTTGATCTGTCCATCTGTCTGTTTTTCCACAAATGCTTTAACCTTGGCCATAAATTTTAAACTGTTGGTGCTTGGGCTTTCATATTTCACTGTACTATTTCTTGGGACAAGTCCTTTCTTTTGGTACCAACATTTTTGACCTCATGACCTTGGAGAGTTTGACTTATTTTTTGGAAAAGCTGCCATATGGGAGCATCATTGTTTCACAAACACATCTTGTTTTTAAATGAAGGGGGATGGGGGTTCATTGTCAGTCCATCACTGGCCAGAAAACTGAATCATTGAGTAGGGCACCTGTTAAAAGTCTAGGGAACCAGGGTTTAAGTCTGGTTAGTCATTTCCTGTCTTTTCCTGTAATCTCTGTATTTATATAGGATTTCTTAATAAGATAGAAATTAAAGACATTTCTTATGATTAATCTAGTTATTGATATCCACTTGATGAGCATATCTTGTACAATTAGTAGTTCAGTATATTACATGTCACGTACTCTCTGGATATATTCAAGAATTTTTTTTCTGTATATATAAACAGAGAATAGAGAGAACGAAGAAATCCAGAGAATGACATTCCTGGATAAATCAACCAGCTCCATCCTGCCATACACCTGTGTCTATATAGGTAAGTAGATTTTATTCTACCTGTGCATTGTGCACTGTTAGTATTCCTTATCTTTTGTATAGAAGGGTTGTCAATATTGTAAGAGCATGCTATGAGGAATGCCAGATAATTTCTACATGTACAGATCATACAGATTTCTTTGTTTTTTTTTTACTTTTTATGAAATTAATGGAAGACTTTTGCATACCTGGAGCTTATATCTTCTTCTTCTTTTCCCTTTTTTTTAAAGATCATAGCATTCATTTTTTTTTAAAATCCAAATAGGAAGGGAAAGAAAATCTGAAAATATATTTTATATGGCCATTATTGCTCTTATAGTAAAGAAATGCTGAAAAATATCTTCCTTTGACCAACAGGCTTCAGCTTTTCAGATATGTGATTTTTGATATGTACTTTGGTACATGTGGATTTAAGGTTTGTTTTTGCTCCCTTTGAGAAGGTATTCTTGTTGAATTTTCATGAAAGTGATTTATGGGAGGTAACTCTAAATGTCCTAAAGCTAGGTCATAAATTAGACTCCTGTATGATAGATGAAAAGCAAAATTTCATGAGAAAAAATAACAGTTTCAGTTTATCATCTAGAATTAAACATTATTATGCACTAGGTACACTGTAGCTGTTCATCAAAAGGACATTTGTTTGGCTTTAATATTTCTTTCAAAATCAGATTTGCAATATTAGGAAGCAAATTAGCTCACATACATATATAAATTTTTTTCTATCTTTACAAGTTGATATTATCATTCTTTACAAGCTAGTAAATAGAACATGTCTCAGGTAAATGGGTAGATACATGTTTTTTTTAGGAAAATTTCAATATATATATTCATTTTACACAAAAGATATTGCTATATTCTTACATACATTTCTTTTCTTACATACATTTTTATTGTATGTAGAAATAAACACAGAAGACCTATAATTACACATCAGTCACCAGATATCTATTATAATTGATCACAGCTATCTCTCACAGGATAGAAAACACCTTCATAAGTCCCATTGTTTTGTATATTTGTTGAAAAATATTCCTTTATATGGTTAAATCTTCCCAAGCCATCAATCATGTTAATAAACCTGTGTTTGAATATTAAGGCTTTGATTACCTCATAATTCATCATTGTACCAATAGACAAATACACGAAAAATAGTTTTTGTGCAATGAAACTGAAAATAAGAGATGAAAGAAGGAATTCCAGTATAAAAGTAAACAATGACATTCCTGATTTTATTCATTTGTCAGATGCTTAATCATTAACTGTCACATTGATAATTATGTGTATTATATGACCTTATAGATGCTGAGTTCAAGGACATCTTTGGAGCAGCCTCTCGATGTCTGACATGCTGTGGAGACAGAGAGCAGGTCATTCAGGATCTGAAGCAGATGTGGACAACATCGACTAATCAGAATCATGTCCTACCTTGTCTGTCAGTCAGGACCGGTCTAGACCTGTTCCTGCAGGTCAAAAATTATCCACCAGGCTCGGAGGTCATCATGTCAGCCATTAACATTCCTGATATGGTGTACATTGTTAAACACCATGGACTAAAGGTTCAAGTTTACACATCGAAAACAAAAAAAAAAAAAATAATAATAATAATGATAATTTTTAAAAAAAAATGAAGAAGAATTAGAACTCCTCTTAAACTCATCTTCAGTATGTTAAATCTATATATTTTTTCATGATATTCACAAAATGTGGAGCAAAATTCACATCTAAACTGAATAATATTCATTTATTGACTGGGTTCTCGGGCAACATGCGTTTTGTCGGACCCAAGAACCAAACTGTTTGCCTGAGGCCGCTAGGCCTCAGGCAAACAGTTTGGTTTGAGGGGTCGACAAAACGCATGTTGCCCGAGAACACAGTCAATAAATGTTTTGTTATACCTTTTATTTATTTATTTAATTTTTTTTGACATGCATGTATGTCAACCACCAACAAATGCAAATGAGATTTAGCTTACCTCGCCCATTATGTGATGTAAGAGGTCCAACATCTCATCGACAGGTCCAATATCTCACTCCGTGGTCAAACATCAATTTTTTTTTTTATGCCCGCTCAGTAAAACATTGGAAATGTTAGACTTTTATTAGTATTGATTTATATAGGAACAAATTTTTAAAGGTATAACAATAGAAGATATTCAATGAATTTTTTAGTTGGATATAGAATTAATTTCAGTTGCATAGAATTTTTTTATATTTGCAAGTGTGAAACACAAGTGAAATTATCAAAAAATCCTGCCTCACAAGTGAAATTTATTCTATATCCATCTACAAAACACTGAATTTTCAGTTCATTACAGTTTCTTTTTTTTTTCTTTTAGCCCTTTTACCACTATTAACTGTCTTTTCATAACGGAGGCATAGGCTGTGAAGTCATTGCTAAGACATAAAATATTGACAGATGTTTCCCATTTTTTTTACAGGTTGTTCCCTGGGATGTTGATATAGAAAGAACAAGTCCAAAAATAGATCAACTGAAGCACCTCATTTCCACAAAGACAGTAGCCATATTAGTGGCCCATATATATGGGAAGCAGGTAGAAATGGACAGTATTATAGACGTTGCTCAGGATCAGAATGTTGTTGTGATAGAAGATTGTGCCGAGTGTTTCTGTGGTTTTGATTGGTTAGGAAATCCCAGATCAGACTTGGCCCTCTTTAGTTTTGGTGTAATTAAACCTTCAACAGCTTTTGGAGGTGCAATAGCAAAAATTCGTGATCAAGATTTATATGATAAAATGTCCAGACATTATTCTAAATATCCTGTGCAAAAGCATGGGGAATATTTTAAGAAATTGACCAAGTATTTTATGGTTTATTTGTTGTTGGACTGTCCCCAAGTGGTCAAACCTGCCATGTGGCTAACCCGTACTCTAAATATAGACCACAAACGGTATGTTATAAAAATGTTACGAGGATTCCCAAGTGATATGGTTCATCGCATCCGACAACAGCCGTCCAGTGCCCTGTTACAAACTCTTCGACATAGACTGAAAAACTTCAAGCCCACAGAGTTCAAGTCAACCAGTATAAAGGGGGACTATGTCAGAGAGCGCCTCCCAGAATGTGTGACAATTGTAGGAGCAGAGAGCACCGTCAACAACTATTGGCTCTACCCTATATTGGTGGTAAGTATTTGGTACTATGGAATTAATTACACAACATTCTAGAATGTGTTGTAACAGGAGAGGAGAAAAATGGGACAGACCAGACTGGGATTTGAACCCGGGCCCCCTAAATCTCCAGTCAGGTGCCTTAGCAACTAAGCTACCTGGCTACCAGCAATCAAACTTGCTTGATCGCCACATTTACACATTGTAAACACAGGCACTTGTTTGGTATTCGGGGCACCCCTACTTATTTTTACCACAAGGTACCTAACTCAATTTTAGGCACCCCCACTTCAAGCATGTATTTTATTAATATATCAATCTTTAACCTACTTTGAAATGACATCGTTCACTTCGAGAGACTTTTTTCTTGTCAACTAAATCGTTTTAGACGTCTCTGGTCGAGCCTCATTATTGTAAACCACTCATTTATTCCTCGAAAATTACCTCGATACATATTAAGACTTTAGATGGGATACAAATTTCCGGTTGGGGATATAAATGAAGGATAAAACCAGAGACCTTGGAATGGAATACTTGGAAGTTTCTGGTTTTATCCTACCACCAACCGGAAGTTGTATCCCATCTAAAGTCTTAAATGTATCGAGGTAATTTTTGAGGAATAAATGAGTGGTTTACAATAAAGAGGCTCGACCAGAGACATCTGAAATGATTTAATTGACAAGAAAAAAGTCTCTCGAAGCAAACGATGTCATTTTAAAGTAGGTTAATGATTGATATATTAACAAAATACGTGCTTGAAGTGGGGGTGCCTAAAATTGAGTTAGGTACCTTGTGGTAAAAATAAGTAGGAGTGCCCTGTATACGAAACAAGTGCCTGTGACTGTAAACATGGAAATATACATGTGGGGAAGATTTACACTAAATCAGGGAAATCTATGAATTAAGAACAATTTCCTGCATGCCAATACCTTGTATATTTTTCTTTCAATAATTACAATACCTTAACCTGGTATTGTGGAAATACCCCAATACTTATGGTTTTTGCTGCTTGTTTGGATAATTAACAACACAGTATATATTCATGTTTACAGTATACATGTATATATTTACAAATTTATGATATACATTTTCACATAAAAATGGATGACACAATTTACATTTCATTGCGGTTTTTATGCCCATGTAATCAAAGATTATTCATGCATGGTTATTCAGAAAGTATTCACTTTTTGACAGGAAAATCCAGATACTGTGGTTAAGATATTAAATGCCATGGGGATTGATGCCTACCGTGGTGCCACTCAGTTGAACATTATTGAACCAGAGAAATGGAATTCACACCTGGACTATTTTGCTCCGCTGATCCACTATTATCCTCATGAGGCTCGTTATCTCATTGACCATGTCGTGTACCTTCCAGTCAACAAATCTGTGCCGTTCCATGTGCTTGACCAGATCTGTAAAGGGCTTGAAGTGGCTATTAAAATCAGCAAGAATGGCCGAAGTCTCAGTGTAAGGCCTCATTCCAAACTGTAGAGCAGGAAAAGATCTTAATGTTTTCTGATGTCTATTGCAAATAACATTTTCTTCTGGCAAAAAGACTTTTCTATAATTTCAGCACACAGACAATTTTCCTGTCATGAGTTTTAGAGATTTTTTTAAAAATCAATTTACATGAAAAAGAGTACTAAGTGAAGCTTTAATAACATTTAAATGAAATATTTTCATGGCCAAGTTCAGAAAAAGGCATAAATTAGAAGTAGATGTAACATATTCATTTAAAAATAAAGGTAGAAGAATCTCCATGAATCCATTTGAGGATTACACAAATGATTAGATTCAAGATAACCTGTAAGTAATAATTATCATTTGTTCTTTGTTTCCCATTGTACATTCTTTGAAGAACAAACAACAGTTTTCATGTTCCACTGTTCTGTATAGTTGTGGTCACCACCATTCAGGTGTTCAGATCTTAATTTATTATCTGCCAGACATGTTTATCATTATTTTAACAAACATTGCTCTTTTATTTTTTTTCTACAAAGCAATGTTTTTAAATCTCTGGGTGGGTATCAAACATTCCTTTTGAATTGAAATACGTCAAAGTTGAAGGTCTATTTGTATCTCAATCAAAATATGACCAAAGTGAGATTGTTGATTGTGCTTTGTCTTATCAAAAACATTTATTTCTATATAGGAACATTTTAGTTTTTTTTTTTTAATTCAGATTGGTATTTTGGTGTTTAATACCTGGTATGTAGGAACCATTTCATCATAAAACGGGTCTTAAATGAATGATAGTCACATATAAGTATCTACATTATATACAGTATGTGGAATCTCAGGCCATTATGATTAGTCACTTATCCTGGAGAAAGTCTGCAAATCAACACAGTCAGGCTACTAGACACATTTTTATAAATGTTTTTCAGTAGGTCTTGTAGTTTTAATTTATTTTCTTACAAAAAATAATTTTCCTTTCATTATTGAATCCACCCTAGATTACTATGAAAGCATAATCTTTATGTCAGATGTTCACTTGTTTTATAAAGCCTGTATTGTTGGGGATTTTTTATATGACTTTTGTTTATGTAGACTGTGTATTCCCAATTTCTTATTTAGTTGGAATATTGACTGTGATTGTTTTTTGTGATTCAGTTTAAATGTCACTTGATTTATACAGAATTGAATGTATTTAGATGTATAATATTATGGATATTTTATGCAGATTTGAGTCTATCCTTGCCAAAACTATGTAATCTATTGAATCATTTTAAAAGATTTTTTATGTTCACTGTCTGTTAAATGTACTTTACAGAAAAAAAATGCAATAAAAACAATATTTCATTTATATTTTTGGAAATGAGCCTGCACATGTTTATTCCTTGTTTGACTTGTATGTACATGTAAATGAAAGTTAAGAAGCAGAGTGATATTTTCAATTTATCTACTCTGGCTAAACAAAAAAAATAACACTTGAATAAACTTATAATTTATTGCCTTGTTGACATTTAGATGAAGTAGTTGCTGTGCATTCACTCAATACCATTATCATACAATTAGTTCAACACAATGTTAATTATGTGCCTTCAAATTTCATCATTACGCAAATGTCGTTCTCAACAGCACAGCTTCAGAAATTACTCAATAGCTTATTATTCATGTCTGAACAAATATGCGGGGCAAGTCGAAGGGCATTAAAACTTATCAAGATTGAATATTGTGCATTAAACAGAGGTGTGACCGAAGCCATCGTCTCAAGCCACGGATTTGAGAGAGGATACTTACATTTTGGCCGTGGTTTGGATTTGAGAGAGGATAGTACATTTTGGCCTTGGTTTACAACCATGGATGGAATCGCCAGAATGAAAACTGGTCGAACACCCTCTACCGGTTACCAACAATTGACCCCGCATAGTTATTAATATTAATCACTTTGAATACTAAATGTTTCCACAAAAGACAAGAATTTTAGTTCAAATCTATGATCATATTACAGGTGCGAATCTTACTTAGATACTGTACAAGTTATTTCCCTTGTGTCAGTGTTTCAATGGTATATATACATTCTTACTTTTGCACAGTGTACCTCTGAGTCGAAGTACTTTCTCACATTTGAGCCAAAAAATCAGCCCCTATTTTCTTTTTGGTCAACTTTATATGAAAAACGTGAGGATAACGAACAATGAGCGATCTAAGAAAAAAAAACCTACAAACGATACAAATCTGTAAACAGGGCATAAAACACGAACCCACGGAAATTTCAGCATTCCCTGTCGACCGGTCACAACCGCCTTTAGCCCTATGTATTGATCAGGTAGACATAATATTCCACAGTCAAATTTAGTATAAAGACAAAGGCCTAACAATTGTATGAAATATGTCAGTAAAAATACGACCCAATAATAGGTTATATTTGCTAACAAGGTCAGTATAACGACCATATAATTTACGAAATGCTGTCTTTAAACGAGGTTGTTGAAATCCCTGTAACATCAGTTTGTCTGTCAGTAGCCTGTCTTGATTGTACCCAGAACATGCTCTTGAGTATCGAATAAACGCCATATGCAGGTGATAGCTAGCAGAATTTTACTACATATATAAGGAAAGTTGACGATATCGATGGAAAAGGCTAAAGTCATCTCGTTTTTCATACAGTTTAGTTGTTAGTTGGCCCTTATCGTCTATATAGTCAGTAAAACATCCAATGTGGCAGACTCCATGGTGTCTTTTATTTCTAGTTCACTGGGAAATATCGAGTCGACATATATCTGAAGCTAAACATGGATATTGATATATCTTTTTTTCTCTTTCTTCTAATTGGACCATGAAGTAACACAGATTTTTTTCCTTGCCAATAAGTTTATGTGACATGCATGCTTTTGAACCTTGTTCACATCATCTGAAGTTTAACAGAAGAGTTTATTTTAAATAGTCTAAACAGGGTACAGCCGGACAGAGTCTTGGGCTCTTTATAGCTTATAGATCCCCTACAGCTTCTAATGGACAATATACACAGTGTTCTGAGTCAGAGCATCACACACGCCCTTCACCTTTCATACCTATTAAAAGAACCGAAGAAACATATATATGGCACTGATGAGCTGAATTTTGTGTTCTCTCATACACGTACTTCACAAACTTATTTTTGTCTAGGTGGGGTGTTAGGATACCTTAAAAGCCAAGCTCTAGGAATATCACTTTTTAAAAGAAATGCTCCATTCTGTATCAACTTCTCCAGTCCTACTAATATATTCTAGATCATTCTGAACAATTGTCATAAAATTAACTAATTTGAATTTAAACTTTGATTCGCTACATAATCACACATGAGCGGAATATCTAATTTCAATTTGATGAAATTAAATCTACACGGTTTTAATGAGTATGGAACTTTAATGAGAAATGTTGAAAGAAAAAAGTTCACGCGCCTTTGCTATGAAGAAAAAAGAGTAAGCATATATTTTCATGATTTTTTTAAGAAAAGAGTTTGAAGCAAGTGACATTATTTAGTCAAAACTTATCTTAAATAAAAAAAAAATATTTGATTTAGCAAGGTCTTAAATGAGATTCATGACGCCGATAAACCGTTACAAGGTTTAGTTCCATCATCTATACATCCCGATTGAATATTAAACAGGACTCATAAACCTTTGAAACATGACTGCACATGAGTGATTTGTATCGTAAATTAATCTCAGTTACTATAAGGTGCTTGGAGGCAGTGTTCACGTGAAATTTACTTTAAAAAAAATTAAGCCTATACAACAACTATTAGTCATACAGTGCTGGATGATAAATGAAAGTGAAACCGCTTATTCTGACCCCCGACTGACCTACTTTAATTTGACATTGTAAAATGTACAGTGTATAATGATGATTTATATTATCGATATGATGTAACAATAATGAATTTATTTTACCCTACTGTGGCCCCTCTGATTCAGAGGCATGGGATGAAACAAACTGAAATCTACCATAAATAAGGATGCCTGCATATCATTGCATATTAATTTGACAAATAATCCCATCTGTAAACCTACTGAAATATGCTTCCCTTGTTTTTTCCGGTAGAAATAAAATTGAAACCTTCTGTAACCCCACCCGTATCCCAGGGCCATTATTTAATTTTTTTTTTAATCTGCATTTTTTAAAACAGTGTTGAAGAGCTTGCGTCTTTTGTGCAAACTTTGACCCCTTTCTTTAAATATATATGCTTTCGTTTAACATGCAGTGTTTAACTTGAATAATTTCTTTGAATCCACCCTGGCCAAATGGATATATTTTGAAATCTTAAAAAAAAAAAATTGAGAAACTATCGCTTAGATATTTTTGAAAAAAATAAGTAAAAATTAACAAGTATGTTCTAGAAACATTCGAACCATTTTTTTTTTAAATTACATATCAATTATCCCAAGCCCCGAGTCTGGAAGAGAAGGGAGTGTGGACAGAGATGGAGTAATCTAGACCCAATGATGTTTGCATGGCAATTCGTATGCTTTTTAAAGAATTCATTTCTAGTTCAGGCTTTTGGACTTTTCTCATCCACTATACTATAGTTGTTATTTATATGATTTCGTTTTCTTTAAATTTTAACTTTTAATCATTACATCTTCATTATGATCCTTATCGGCATAGAGAAAAACTTAAATTCTCTAAAATCAATAATGCTTTATTTGTTTACAATATTGGTTGTTTAGTTTTGGAGAAAGTTTTAAAAAGATAACAGACACAAAGAACCGGCGATAAAATCATAGACTGGTCCAAACATAATATCATAGACAGTCCCAGACATAAAATCATAGACCGATCCAAACAAAAAATCATAGACCGGTCCAGACATAAAATCATAGACCAGTCCAAACATAAAATCATGGACCTATCCAAACATAAAATCATAGACATCCAAACATAAAATCATAGACCGGTTCAGACATAAAATCATAGACCGATCCAAACATAAAATCATAATACGGTCCAGACATAAAATCATAGACCGGTCCAGACATAAGTCTTAATGGTATATTTGTTCATTCCTCATTTCCTACTATACTAGTTATTTTATATGATTTAATTTTTTTTTCATTTTATCAGAGAAAATGGGAAAAAATAGAAATTGCTTTACTTGCTGATGAGAATTTAGAGCCTGATCATATTATCTAATAAAATATGTCAACTTTGAGCAGATTAGCTCATTTTACCCTTTGCTCCAAGAAAGCTGCATGTATGAAAAATGACACCCCCGCAAAAAAAACAAAAACAAACAAACAAAAACAAAACAAAAACGGACACACGGCTTGACTGTCCTTTAGCGGTCACAACAAGAACCATGGGTTCAAAAGAATTAAATAGAAATTTCAAGAAGTTAAATAATTTAAAAAAAAAGATTTTAAAAACATTATGAATAGAATGGTGAAAGAACATGCATGTTTTGTCAGAATTTTCGAAAGAACTAGCCGTGCTAAGATTTCAGTAAATATCACATGGGATTTAAATCCGAATTTTTCCTCCACATATCCTCTCCGACTTTATATTAACAAAATATACTAGGGCGGCATGTTAGAGCTTTTGTTCAGCTATCAAGTGCCGCTGTCGTCACATAAAAGTATTTTTACACCCTCGATCAGTGTGGGGTTTAATTTACCACAATGCGCACACCTTAGACACACTCATGACATAGCTGGCTTCCATACCTGTGTTTATCTCCAGGTAAGATTGGAAGAGGACCACGGGAAAGTGAAACGTTCCTGAGTGATGAATACACCACGATAAGGAATTAGGACCAAACACAGACTCTCAATATGGGGCATCTGTAAGTACTCAAGTTTTGAATTTCGGTCGAACTTTTCCCGTTTCACTGTATTTTTATTTATTCTTTACAATATTTTTCTTTCTATCTTTTACATTCTTGTGGGAAAGGAATTTGTATATCTGAGCTTGACTTACACTAGAAAATCGAACATTTATTTGATATATTTACTTTAGTGTAAATAAAGATTATGACACTCTTTTCATTAAACTTTTAAAGAAATCTTTCAAAATCTATTTAAATCCAACCAACCGTTACAAGACAACATATTTTCCTTCAGATTTAAAAAAAAAATGTATATTTCATAACAAGTTGGACTTATGTACACATTTCATTTAAGCATTGTAAGAAGACAATGGGTCAATAATATGTTTTTATTTCATCTTAAAATTAAAAGATGAAATTGCTTTTGAACATTCATATATAATCTATTAAGATTTCTTTTATTAAAAAGTTTACTGTGACACTCTTTCTGCCTCTAAGTGCAAAAGTTAAATAAATTACGCGTTAGAAATAAAAGAAATGTGTACTTGGACAAGAGGTTTTAAGGAAGTATGTCAGGAAATTTACAAGATCAAAAGATCCCATTACAGGACACGTTTTAAGAACAAATTTTATGTTAGATTTGAGAATTTTTAAATCTTCAAATTTGTTTTTTTAAGATGATTTTTTTGTATGACAACATCGATGACATTATTCAGTATAACAATGAATGACACAGGTGAGTGCTGATGTCAGGGATTATTAATCAACATTCCCATTTCCTGTAGGACTGTGAATTTCTAAAACGCAGTTCTCACAACAAGGAAGTCAGGAATAAACAATAACTTCGGATAAATACTCCTATTATTTGACAAAGAGAATAATTCATGTAAAGTCTTAAGTCTTCTGTTCATTTGCGGACGGCTATTGATCTGAACATTTATATATGGGAACTGCTGCTATCCTTATCTGAGATAAGAAATTATCACGAAATTATCCTCCCTAGCTTTTTTTCCCAATTAACTGCAGTGGCTCCATTACGTCTCACTTAGTGTCCCAAAAGCATTTGTTATTGCTATCACATGCATCAGTTTCAGTTTCAATTTTTTTTTTAAGTTTCAGGGGCAAATACAAATGTTTAGTGCACTCCCAGTGTTTGAGTATCTCCTCAAGTTGAGTGTGTTACAGATCGAATACGACCGCAAAGTATAACATGTCCATGCTTGACAAATTCATATGCTTATAAATAAACTTTTATCCTCTAAAGGAGATGGGTGAACATGACGAGCGATAAGCCTATAGTGTGACAAACATGAAGATGAAAAATTAAATTTCTATTATATCAAAATGTTCCTTGATATTTCGTCTAACATTAAAATATACTTTATGTAAAATCTCTACAGTTTGCAAAAATCCCTCAAAGATTGAAATTATTTGCCCGTGAAATATTAGACACACACTAAAGCGGGCAAAAAGAGTCATTTTCGCATACTATAACACTGTTTTTCGATATGAGTGGGTCTTCGCTCCACCTTTTTGAAAGTTAATCCTCAAAGTTTGCATAAAAATATACATATTTTTTGTCCCTTTTAATTCCTGAACTTTCTCATTCCGTCAATATGTATATTGAAATTTGCTAGGGGAAAAAATTTCGACCTACCTACCGACCCAATTCCTTTACCCTGTGTCGGGAGAGGGCAGACAGACATTATTTTAAATATGGCCTAATGTCAACTTTTTCCGTGGATATTTTTTGCAATTTTGTCATCCTTATATAGACATAATCATTCATCGATACACGTACAATTGTAGTAAGTCCCTAATTTTAAAAAAAAACTTTATACATGTGTATCTGTTCACGACTTCAGGGATTTCTTTGTCCTTGCGAAGATTAATTCTTAAGGAATTCGACGAGTTGTTGATTTACCAAAACGCGTTAATATGAATTAAGAAAAGAGTTTTGTCCTCAAAAAATGCAAGCAGTTTCAGCTATGAAAAGTTACCGTATATACCCGCCTATGAGTCGAATTTTTGAACAAAAAGTATAGGTCCGACTTATAGGCGAGTCGTAGAATTTGACATTTTTCTGGAAAAGGAAATATAGTAATATTGTAACAACTCCAACGATAATTGTTAAATTGTTTGTAAAGATCGGAAATTAATCTAATGCTGGTAATAAACTGATCACATGTTACCATATGCACAAAAGACAAGTACTTAGAGATTTAGATTATCTTGTATTTGTTTAAATTGTTAATAAAGATCAGATATCGATGTCTTACCCCCAAAATATACTTTGAAACTCCGGTAAATACAATAGATTATAAATATATACGGTATATCGGATTCCCCCCTTTTTTAATCTGTACAATGAGATTCTGTATTTAAAAAAAAAAAATACAAAAAAAAAAAAAAAAAACAAAACAAAAAAACAAAAAAAATACACACACACACAAACTAAAAAACAAAACAACAAAATAAATAAAAAAATGTGATCATAGTGTATCTTTAAAAGGGGTTGGGTGATAGGGGATTACAAAATCCGTATGTCAGGAGCCTAGCTGTGTATAACGTACATGTAAGCTGTTACAGTGCGAAATGTAATAACGAAGCAAAATGTTATTAATTGGGATTATTACATTAACTATATACTGTATGTAGTTTTTTACAGTTTGGTCTGTAACATGTGTAAAACGTGTTGATTTGCTGGTCGTGGCAAACACGAAAAAGTGAACTTTCTATGTACATTTTTATGGGGGTTAGGGTTGGTCATTCTTACCAAATTGAAAATGGTGAAGATAACGAACCCTGATCAAAATCAATAAACCTACAAACAATACAAATCTGTGAACAGGGCATAATACAGACCCTTGTAAATCCTAGGTATCTAGGTAGAATAAGCATCCCCCGTGAGCCCTGTAAAGAATAAAAAAATGCCATGGAATTATTTTTGAATAAAAACTTTATTTGACCAATGCATTTGTTATTTGCAGTGTTGAAGACATAACAGGAAAGGCCTTTAAGAAGATAAAGATCGGAACCACTGACGACACAGGTGCTCACCGTCTGAACCGCCTCTATTGTATGGCCTTTTTTATTGCACTCACCCTCTTTTCTAGCGCTGAACAGTTTGTCGGAGAACCAATCTCTTGCTGGTGCCCTGCTCAATTCAAAAAGTTCCATGTATCATACGCTAATGCCTATTGCTGGATCAAAAACACTTACCTTGTACCATTCGAGGAGTCACTTCCGGTGGACCACAGGGAGCGAGAGGACCAGGAGATCATGTATTACCAGTGGGTCCCCATCATCTTTGCCTTGCAAGCTTTCCTATTTTTTCTTCCAAGAATGTTTTGGAAACACTGGAACGGATATTCTGGGTTCGATCTAAAGAAGGTTCTTAGGATAGCGGAGGGAGCCTCTTACGATAGTCCGGAAGAAAGAAAAGACAAGATTGGACAGTTGGCTGAATTCATTGACAGATGGATAGATATAAGAGATTGTATTATGGGTAAAACGAAAACTTCAAGGCGGATAAAGGAAACAATGGCATCTGCGGGAATACACAAGGGGAATTTTATGACGGTGTTTTATCTTTTTACCGGCTTCCTATATTTTGCAAATACACTTGGACAGTTTTTCCTTTTGGAACTTTTATTGGGAAATAATTTTTTTCATATCGGTCCGGATTTTCTCATGTTGATGTTTCAGGGTAAAAAGTGGAAAGATTTGGAACGCTTCCCGTTGGTGACATATTGTGACTTCGACATTAGACAGTTGTCTAATCTACAACGCTGGACTGTCCAGTGTTCGCTTCCAATTAATTTGTTTAATGAGAAACTCTTTGTCATCACCTGGTTTCTTCTCGTTGGAATGACTTTCATCAATGGAGGACACCTTATCTGGAACGTAGTCACATTCTGTTTGCCATGGAGGCAGCACCAGTATATAATTAAATATCTGAATATATCAGAGCCTAAGCATTTCAACTCCAAAGGCGAAGCTAGACAAAGAGACCTCGTGGATAAGTTTATCAAGAATTATTTAAGGAATGATGGGATATTTGTGATTTGGATGGTGTCCGCCAACACTAGCCAAGTGCTAGCATCAGAGCTGGTGGAAACATTATGGACAAATTATTGTGAGAAACCTTCGATTAAAAGTTACATGAATCTCAAAGATGATGAGATTCAGTGTTAATTCGATCCTTGCATGTCGAAAACAAAACATTTTTTATACGTCTCGTCTTGTTTAACGTCTGAAAATTGAATTTCACTTAAATTTTTATCATTTGAGATGCACCTGTATCTATGCATTCGTTAATTCTCTTACATTCACACAGGTAAATTTGCAACTTTTATGTTAAACATTTCTGTAAAGGTATGCTGTTAAAACATTTTGTACTGAACGATAAAACATCTTGTACTGAACATCTATAATCATTAGTGAATATCGTAAACAAGTTTCACCTATGAGTTTTCATATTTTCATTTTATTCTTTTCAGAATTCGTGAGAAATTGTCATAGAAAGCAATGTGTTCATATAGTAAAACAGTTACTGCATTGTACTTGGTCAAATCGATCATAAAGACACCCTCTAAGAACAATATTTATACGTCATCCATCTGATTCCGCGTCTCAAGTGCTAAATGATCTTATTGACCTTGTACATGTACAAGTCAAATCATTTTATAATGCTAATGAAAGTGTGAACGTCCAGATGTTAAACAAAAATTGAATCTACTTAAAACAATTAGAATTCCAAACAAGTGTTGCAGTTTTACCTGTTTAGCGATTGACAAGGATCTACTTGTGTACTGCATATATTCATGAAACGGGCCGTTGGTGTTGTTAGATTTAATCTGATTTTTTGCTGTTTCAGATTTGGTGCTTTATATATGTACCCACAAAAGTGTCTGGTTGTTTACTTCAATGTTTAACAGACCATTGTTTATTAACATTTATTTATCTACGTAAATACAGGTTTAGTGCTCATAAATTAAGTAGATTTTTATGCCCCCGCATCGAAGATTCGGGGGTATATAGTTTTTGCTCTGTCCGTCCATCTGTCTGACTGTTTATCTGTTTGTCTGCAAAAAACTTTAACATTGCCCATAACTTTTGATTGGTTGGAGCTATGGCTTTTATATTTCACATGTGTATTCCTTGTGACAAGACCTTTCTTTGAGTACCATCATATTTGACCTTGACCTTGGAGTTTGACCCAGTTTTACAAAATTTTACCCAACATTAACCTTGATCATAACTTTTGAATAATTGGTGCTAGGGCTTTCATAATTCACATGTGTAATCCTTGTGACAATACCTTCCTTTGGATACCAACAATTTTGACCCTTTGACCTTGATCTTGGAGTTTTATCTACTTTTGGTAAACTTTAAACTTGGCAATATCTTTTAAACGGTTGGTGCTTGGGCTTTCATATTTCACTTGTGTATTTCTTGTGAAAAGGCCTTTCCTTGAGCACCATTTGACCTTGATGTTTGACTTACTTTTGAAAATTTTTAACCTTTTCCATATCTTTTCAATGGCTGCTGCTAGGGCTTTCATATTTCACAGGTATATTTTTCTCGGGACTATACCTTACTTTGGATACCAACAAATTTGATTTGCATTTTAAAAAGTTTAACCTTTGCTTTAAGTTGCCATACGTGGGCATCAGTGTTTCACAAACACATCTTGTTTTAAATTAATTCTATTTGTTTTTATATCACAAAGATTTCAAGAATTGTCAAATGAGAATTCCTTATCGGTTTAATACTATTCACCAAATTATCATGATAAAAAAAAGAGATAGTCAATATTTTTATGCAATTGTTTTAGTTTCTAAGCATCGTTTTAAATTCCTGGTTTGAAGACAAACATTTTATAATCATTTTAAATATCATGATATAAATTTGAATTTACTGTATCTAAGTAAATTTAAAAAAAATTACAACATGATAATTACCGGTGCTGTTTTTGTAAAGTCCAGTGTGGGATATATGTAGCAATAAGTATAAATTTTATTCTCACAGATATATGTTGTCTTGTTTAATTTTGTGATATACTCTCAGAGTTTTTTAAAGTCAGATTCATAAGCCTTTGAATATATGTTAATGTCACTGGTGAGATAGCTTTTTTGTGCATATTGTAGTTAACATCCAAAATGAATAAAAAAAATTCAGACAAAATATAATTTTTATTCATCATTTAAATAATCTGTTCCATTTAATTTTTCCTCAAAGATGTACTAATTAGTCATAAAAAGTGAAGTAAATGAAAAAGGTAATAACAAAATTGATTCATGTTTGTCCGCACCCAGGACTCAAATTGATAAATGGTATCAGTTTGACCTTAAGAAATGTTGGAAGGTTTAAACTCTTCAAATAATACAACCCTGTATTTAATTTATCGGGAATAGATTAAATTTTTAAGTTTTTGTTCTTGATCGTCGCTTTAAAAATCCGAATCAAAAAGAAAACTGCCTTTAAAAAAATATTGCATGCAAAAGCAGAAGCTTACTGGGTTGTCAAAAATTTGATCAATGATGTGCACGAACATGGCAGAATTCGTAAATTACTTAGTTGATAGGATCTTATCTGGGGTTTAGGTTATCGAAACTTACCATTACATAATGCTAGTTTGTCTTCTGGACAGTAGATCAAGGAGGACAAAACGAACCATTATACTTCCTTACCTTTCTAACTATATAACAACAAAATTATGGGCAGCTGCAGATTTTTTTTAAAAGTTTTGTTGGACGAGTTTTATCACTTCATTTTCAGACATATTTAATGAGAAGTGCTACTGTTTTCATTAGCAGTTACAAAGTTCGAATTCATTTCAAGTTTTATCTTTAAAAAAAAAAACGTACAGTTCTTAGAAAATACCTGTATATAGAGATGAAGTCAGGACTAGTGGATCAAGAGAAATAGCGGTTTCTGCCAAAAATTGGAGTGAAAAGACAAAAAAAAAAAAAAAGCGTGTACGTGTGCAGAAAATTAAAATATGAGAAATCTATGCTCATAGATATGTATATGATATTTACCTTCACAAAGAAATGATTTCTTTAAGTAAGAACTTTTTC
This sequence comes from Saccostrea echinata, assembly GCF_033153115.1. NCBI lineage: Eukaryota > Metazoa > Mollusca > Bivalvia > Ostreida > Ostreidae > Saccostrea > Saccostrea echinata. The sequence goes on from NW_026889792.1 coordinate 3,190,220, forward strand.
AGATTCTATTTCAATTCAAAATGAATGCTCTACTCAAGAAAATGACACGGCTTATTAAAGAAAGTAGTCATAACGTTCCTTCAAATCTCAAGAAACACATAAATAGGTCTTGGTTCTGTATTGGCGTTTTCCGTTTTATTAATTCTAGCCTACAATGCACGGTATTATGTATACTTACCGACCCTCTTTATTGATGGTTTGATAACAATCTGTTTATTGACGATCATAAAAGAACATGGAATAATGAGCAAGCTAATAACTGCACACCACTCAAAGGGTCCATAAAATTGAAAACATGTCATTTTGCTTCTTACTAACCAAACATCTTTTTAATTTGATTTTTTTATATGAGAGAATTCCTATAAAAAAAGATTTTTCCGACTAGGTTTTACTTTTTCCCCAACCGAGATGTATCATTTTGCAAGGAGACTTTTTAAAAACCTGTTTTTAATGTTCTTCAAGGGAATTTATTGAAGAAAGTATTTATCATCCTATTTGAAAACATCGGTATTTTATACATCTATACTAATTGGGGTGCCATGTTAATAGTCGCAAGGAGAAGGTGAACAGATGAAAGAAAGAATAAAAGGTGAAAGAGCTAGTATTTACTTTGTTAAGCTTTCAAAAACAAACTGAAGGATAAAAGTTCTAGTAGCCTTACAGTGATATATCCTGTAATTCTGCGTCTAACCCGATAGCAAAATTAATTGGCATACATATGTATTTTTCTCCTTAGCCTTGGCAATGATGTCTGCATTTGCAAAATATCATGGGTTTCATAAACCATTCCTGAAGAGCGGAGTATAGATATAGAATCGAATGTCAATAGAATTTAAAACAGGTTTCAGGCAACACAAATGCGTGATCATCTAGCAAGGTTCGCCAGCAAGTCATAATGGTGTGACATGCTGTCATATTGAAGGTCTTTCGATAATGAATTCTTGAAATATTAATATGTTTTATACCAGCACGTGTTACATTGTAAGTATATTATACAGATATTTTCTTGATTTGTTAACTTACAGCCTATTATTCATGTGCCTCTGATAAGAGAGGTAACTCTAATTTTAATGTATGTTAAATTACGTCTCTTTCAAGAGCGATTTCATTCAATTTCAACTTGAGCATGCATATTATTAGAGTAAAATAAAATTTTGGCAAACAATCATTTAAATGCAGATTGAAAGGATTTTTAAACAGTAAAAGATATCTTGTTTTGTAAAATCTGTTGGGGCTATTTTTGCAAATTTACCGGTTTTACATTTCAATGAAACAAGTAGGGATGTCAATTTTGTCAATAATTCATATTCGAATATTCAATGAAAGTATTCGAATATATTCGAATATTCGATAAAATAAATAAAATCTGGTATATTTTAAATATGCATCATCCTACTCTCATGAAAGGTTTAGCGTAGGTATTCTTATATTTGAAATACTTTTGTAGATGTACAATAAGGGATTCCATTTGATACTTGTCAATGTTTGAAATAAATAAGTTATTGATTTAAATGTTGAAAAGTATAATTTTAACAAATGATACATGTGTATTTATAGTAGCTCCAACTAATTAACCAGTCACCTTGCCAAAGGCAAGATAGTCGTATACTGTTCAGATTCCAATACGTGTAATTAATTACAATTATCAGCCTAATCAGAGATATGATTATAATCTTTGATACAATGATTTTAAAATATAAACAAACAATTCCATAGACAATTTTCCTAAGTAATCAACTAATTTCCCGATAATGAATATAAAATTCAGGATTATGTACAACCTGAGATAATCAAGTAATTTACACATTTATTCTGAAATTGAGCCCTTTACAATATTAATTACAGACTAATTCTATCGGACACTTATTTGAATGATCAATTAAATTTGTTTTGATTAAGTATACTGTTCATTTCGTTGTCCTCGATTCTAGATCCGATCGTATTTAACTAATAAAAATTATGAAAGTACGTTTTGTATTATATAAAGCATTATTGTTATAATTCTTCAACACCTTACTCAAAACAAAATAATTTAGTAGATCTATAAAAGATAAGAAAATAGTGAAAGTAATCGGGCGATCGAAATTGATCGCTAGTAAATTAAACAGGGATAATTCCAGAATTGTTCTAATCAAAATTTATTAATCACAGTACTTCTTTTTTAATGAAATCTGAAAAACACCGAATATTCGAATCTTATATTCATATTCGAATATCAACTCATCGAATGAATATTCGAATGTTCGAATATTCGTTGACATCCCTAGAAACAAGTAAACTTAATCTGGCATATTTTAGAATAGATGATAGTTTTCTGATGTTGGAAATAAAAAAAAATCTTAATATCGTAGTATTTGTTTTCTTTATATCAAAAGAAATTGTTGTGCATATTGCAAAACTTGCATATGTCTAGTTTGAACCATTAGCTTTCAAACAAAAGTTTCTTTTCTAAATCTGGCAACGAGGTCCCTTTCTGAACAGTAAGAGAGTGACCCAGTTCCGTCGACGTGTATCACTGTGTTATCGAATCTCACAACGCCAGTGGTCTGTGGAAATTTCTTGTTATTGTTTTTCTCGAAATTCGGATCGTTTTCCTCCAACTCTCTCTCCCGAAACTTCTCCCACAATTCCCTCATTACTTCCGTGACGACAACTGTGTTTGTCGTCTGCGCTAATAAGCGAAGAATAAATACGCCATCCTGTTTCAGATGATTGTAAAATCGTCTGATTGGAATTTTCATCGACTTTTCACCTCGACAATAAATGTCATTTATTGCAAGATACTTCTTCAAAAACGATCTGTTCGCGTGATGGGTGACAAATTTTCCAATGGATATAAATAGATTTAAGAAAGACAACAAGGAAAGAACAACGAGCCAACACCAAAGAAAAAGGAAGAACTTTTCATTGAAGATGTTGATAGGGATAACACATTGTATGGTATACCGATAAAACGTAAACATTCTTCTGATCTCCAGATCACATAATGTGACGATGGGGAACCGAGAAGTTCCGATATAATTCTCTTCACCTCTCAAAAACCGCATTACGACCTCATATCCATAGAAAGCAAACTCATTTCCAATGAATGCGTTCAAAAACCATAGATGACCGAAGGCAGTCAGAAAGTAAAGAGCTCGGACACCAATCTGAAGAGCAGGAAAGAAGTTACCATAATGTCTGCCTACACCAAGGTAACACAGACTCCCGAAACGTTCCCTTAACGAAGGAAGTGCACCAGCTCTGTAAGGCTGTACCTTGGCACAGTACAAGTCTATGTACTCAGTGAGTGTTCTAACCACGTCCTTTCGCCTTTCGTCACCATAAGGATCGGTGTCAATCAAACCGTACTGAAACTTCAGTTCATTTTCCATGAGAGTCTGATCGTCATCCAGTTGGTAAGATCTCGCCATCTCTATCAGCTTCTTCAGCTTCAATCCACTGGAGTTGGTGCATTGCTTCCAGACAAGTCTGGGTAGATAAAACAGAAACGCCATCATCAAGCACGTGACAGGAACGTACTGATAGTACTGAATTTGCATCTCTAGTTGTCGGATGTCGTAATCACTTGGAATAGTCCTATTCCAGGGAACAAAGTACATTTTCTCAACCCAGCATAGATGATTTGTATATATGACCTCCTCAGGAGTGAAGGTTACTGGACAAAAACACTTGACCGGAAATTTGAACCACTCTTCCGTGACGGATAGCATGACGTAGAAGAGGAGGAACATGTTTGTGTAGTAGTAGCTCATTCTGTCTATATAATTGTCGTCATAAAACGGGCGCTTGTAGACACCTGCCGGTCCCAAAATCTTCTCGAGGCTGAAACAAAGATATTAAAATTCATATTTAAGGAATCAAATCTCCCAAAATTATTTCGCCTCTAGAGATGATAAATGAAGAAGTTTTCGATTTGAATTGCTCAGTCCTAACACATCATCCAAAATTGGTGACTGATCTTAACATGGCTTATATATTACTCTATAAGTAGGACTGCATGCATAAAATATTGTTGGTCTACGACATTTTGGTAAAAAATCTTAAAATTAACATACATTTTGAAGCGTTTTGGTTTCCTACCCGATCCACCCGCCATTTTAGACGGTGTCAATGGTGTCAATCTACATTAAAGGTTTTATTGATTAACCACAATGAATCTGTTAGGTTGTCTTAATCAATTGTTATTGTGTAAACAAAGGTCAAAATACCCCTTCATTCACCCCTTCATTCATAAATACAATGCAGTCAGATCAAATCAAGACTGAAAAGGTTTTTATATCCATCTTAATGGACAGGAGAATAGAATGTTTAAAAGTCAGAATGGAAAAGGGGGACAATCAGGAGATCCCATCTCAATTCATTGTTGATCCCCCATTCACAATATGCAACAAAATCATTATCCTATCTAATGGATTATTGCAAAAAATAAATTACAAATTATATAGTATATTTCTTTTTTTTAAAAAAATAAGCACATTAAAATCACTGTGATTTGACAATGCGCTCAAATATCTGATGTCGCCCGCGTGGCGCAGTGGTTAGAGCATTTGCTCTAGAGTCGCGGTGTAAGGAGTTGATCCTTACGTCGCGGGTTTGAATCCCACTGCAGGACGTAGAGACCGGTCTTCCGGATGAGACCGTATAAATCGAGGTCCCCTCATGCTGGCATGGGACAAAAATGACCCCTCAGTACTGAAAGTGCCGAGTACATGTTTAACTTTGCAGCCCTTTGATTTTTTTTCTATGACCAATACTCATTTAAACTTTTTGATGTTTTTGTTGTATTACCTTTTCTTCCATGTACCAAAATCTAACGAAATAGATAGAAGCACTTATATTTCATTAAATGTGATGAATTCCATTATAGCTGATAAAGATATTCATTTCGACAAATTTTCTCATTTTTATCAATATTTTCATGAACTTTAAAGTAAACTTAGCTTCAGAAAACAAAAAAGCGCAAGTAGCCTATTCGCCAAATTTATATTTTTAAAGCATTAACTAGTGTCAGATACATATTCTGTAAGAAATCCAGAGATTTGTAAGCTTGTGTATTCTCTGTTTCCGAAATGATACTGTACGTAAAATATCATGAAATTAATTTAAAATGAAGAAAATGCGAATTTTAATATCTTAAATATCATCTTCTTGTGACCTTTTTTTGAGGTGAAAATGAGGAGATATTACTTTTGATCTAAACGTCATTTTATGCTTTATTTACAAACTATCAAAAACTTATCTTTTTATAAAGCTCTCCCTTGCAAAAACAGAGGTAAAAAGTGAATTTTTTACTAATACTTACCTTACTACTAAAGGCATCTTGCTTATTTCAAGATCGTGAATACGAATCAGTGAAATGTCGGTAGTTTTGTATTTAACGGAATATCAACTACTTGATCATTTAAAGTAAGAAATCAATGAAAGGGAACACTGGATATCTAAAAGTCGTATCTCCTTTGTTTTTAAATCTTTCTTTAAATGCTGCACTATCTCTCATATGATGAAATAGGGTTACAATGATTTATTCTAATTGTGAAGAATACTGTTAAAAAATTCAATGTAGGTGTAAGCATTCCCTTCGACCAGTCACATCCGCCTTGAGCTTTTGCCTCCATCAGACAAAGGGGGTAATCCATACGTTAAGAGATCAGTATGAAAAGCAATTTTGTATGACCATTCGACCCAAATAAAGGTTCTATTTGCAAAAAAAGTCTTTGTAACGACCATAGAATTTGTGAAGTATTTACAAAATAACAGATTGTTGATACCCTGTAACAACAACAACCTGTTGTGTCATCCATCAGTAGCTTGACTTGATTTGAACACCATATGCAGGTGAAAATGGCAGATAAGGGAAGTTGACAATGGAAAAGTTGAAGTCATCCGTCCATTTAAATTTGTACTAACTATAATATATATTCGTCTCGGTCGATACCCTGTTTCCCTGTATTTATATCCTTATTTTACTCTAAAAAACCAATAACTGTTTCAAATCACATGGTACATGTACTTATATATATTAAATGTTCAAAGAGAATTTGAGTATTACTATGTAAAATTAAATCTGATTGATTTCCCTTTTCCTAAAGTACAGATGTATCATACAAACTGTTCTAGACTACTTCTGCCTTCAACCGGATTGCTGTTGGATACTTTCCTTTGAGAGAGAGAGAGACAGAGAGAGAATTCGTTACTTTTATTATCACAAAATAATTGTTTCTAGGTATAGACAGAGCTTATCCTTAAACAGTGAAATGCTTGATTTAAATCTCTCAGAGAATTGCATCTATCTTTCAAATCATGCACACTTATTAATACCGGTACATACAATAGAATAAAATCTCACTGCAACTCAATTAAAGCAGTTGAAGATATAGGTAAAATTTATTACACCTACTATTATCTTTAATGAATTTAAAGATAGGTTCAGTTATTTGTAGATCAGTACAAATATTTGAAGATCGGTACTACAAGTTTTTCATTTTCATGTTTCATACATATCAGGAAATATACTCAGTTTTAAATGTTATTCAAATTACACATGTTGTATATAAAGTGCACTAGCCTGCATTTTACATTTTAAATGCATTTAAGACAGATGTCCCCAACATTTACCGACGCTATTTAGCAACAAGAAGTCTCTGACGAGACTGAAACTCTACTGGTTGTTCTTATAAAAGGAGGATAAAAGTAGCACTTGAACTTGAAACTTTGCAACAGCAATAAATAGAATAATGATCCTTGGTTAAGTCTCCTTTTGTTGCCAGATTTATTGCAATCAGACTAAAACTGTAGGAGGAGTAGCCTTTTAAAACAATTTTACAGAAATTTTGATTTAAGTAACCATGGCAACATCATTCAACAAATTCCAAAAAACAATAACATCAATTATGTTTCTCAGTCAAGTCTACTTGTATGCCACGTTATACTGAAATCAGACAAAAAGTGTAGGAGGAGTAGTTTTGAAAGTATTTCAAGAAAATTTCTATTTTTAGTAACCATGGCAACACTGTTCATCGAAATCCAAAACAGATACAGAGAATTATGTATCTTAGTGTAGTCTACTTGTGTGCTAAGTTATACTAAAATTAGACCAAAATTGTAGGAGGAGTAGCATTTTGAAGATATTTTAAGGAAATTTCTATTTTTAGTAACCATAGCAACACTGTTCATCGAAATCAAAAATCGATATATAGAATTATGTATCTTAGTGTAGTCTACTTGTTTGCCAGGTTATACTGAAATCGGACCAAAACTATAGGAGGAGTAGCGTTTTGAAAGTATTTCACAGAAATTTCTATCTTTAGTAACCATGGCAACACCGTTCACCAAAATCAAAAACTGATACACAAAATCATGTATCTTAGTATAGTCCAATTGTGTGCGAAGTTATATTGAAATCAGATCAAAACTGTAGGAGGAGTAGCGTTTTGAAAGTTTTTCACAGAAATTTCTATTTTTAGTAACCATGGCAACACCGTTCACCGAAATCAAAAACCGATACACAGAATTATGTCTCTTGGTATAGTGTACATGTGTGACAAGTTATACTGAAATCAGACCAAAACTGTAAACAAAAAAAACAAAAAAAAATAGCATTTTGAAAAATTCTTTACAGACTGACAGACAGACGGACGGACGACGGACAACTTACTATCGCATAAGCTATTCTGGTCTCTGACCAGTAGAGCTAACAAAGAGTACTATGTCTATAGATGAACTTATGTGCTCTTAAATACTGATAACATGTCCATATTAAAAGGAATAAATTACAAAACTATTATAAGGATCATGTGCATTACACAGGCATGATAAGAATTCTTTGATACAAATTATAATCTACTGCCGAATCCAATTAATGATCGATACCCATTGGAACAAGGACTGATGGAAAGCACAGAAAGAATCTTGGTGCAGGTGTACGTTCAATGGTTCAAGAAAACAGATAAGTGGGCTAGAATTTATAGAAGCAGAACAGTTTGATATTTCAAGTAGAAAAGACGAGAAGTCGAAGATCCTGATAAAAGATAAATAACGGGAGCACGTGAGGTGATCACGAGAGCTATTGTGTTCATATAGTATAAAGAATGAGAAACGTTAAGCATTAGAACCAACCAGACCAAAATTGATGTTTGCACTGCACGTGACAGAATAATAAAGTATTGTAGTATTGCAGTAGCGATGGCCCTAGACTACCATGGCATCGGTGTTATAAAGCTAGTTTGAGATGTAAGGTCATTTGCTTTCTTTAGTTGAAAATTCAACAGAACCGCTGAAGCGAAAAATACTGTTACTAGTAAGGTAAAAAAGGAGGGCCACTGTTATCTTAGATAGTAGGGGTGGCTTAAGGATCAGGATATGGGATTTAAAATGTGGCAACAATGAAAATGTTGTGTTAAATTTAAGTTGCATACATGATGTATAATCAAATGTTGCATACAAGAGTGCACAGATTAACTGATAGTGTATTGGTATATTCATGTATTTATAATGTGAACTGACAAACTATTCCACATTGATTTATAACTCATATGCATAACATGATACAGATATAAAATAAAAGATATTCCACATAGGCAAAATGTTATTGGTGTTACTTTCAAAATATTTTCATATGCTTAATGTGATGGACGTAGCTGTTAAAATAATTTGCATATGTTTGATATGATAGATAAAATGATTTAGGTGAAGATGACGAAGAGTGATCGATAAAAGAAAACAAAAAACAAAACAAAAACAACAACAACAACAACAAAAAAAAACACCAAACAACAATGCAAATCTGTGAACAAATTTAGCATAAAACAATGGCCTAGCAATTAGTACTGTAGATCAGCAAATTTTCGCGACACCTTATTTTTGCGAGATAGATATTTGGTATTTAAGATACCACAGAGTCTGAAACATCTGTTTCATATTTGGAAATATACCATAAAAAGAAGTTAATGGTAACATAACAACAAAACTTTATGATAAACGTGATGACTTCAACTTTTCTATCGTCAACTTCCCTTATTATGTAACCAAAAAAAAAAAAAAAAACCCTTATCACCTGCATATGGAGTTTATGTCCCCCAGTTGATTTGGTACACAAAAGCATGCTCTACGCACAGACAATTTCTAAAACGAGGCAAACTTTGAAAAACAACGATATCAACAGGTCGTTTAAAGTCAACATTTCGCAAGTTCTATGGTCGAAACAATGACCTTGTCAGCAAATGCAATCTATCATTAAGTCGAAAGCTGATTGACGTTTTTCAGTTAGTTCATTATTTACACACTAAATTGACGGCGGATTTGTCTGTTTGCCCGATCATGACAAGGAGCATACGGCGGGTGTGACGGGTCGACAGGGGATGCTTACTCCTCCATTGCACCTGATCCCACTTCTGATGTTTACTGAGGTCTGTGTTTGCTCTACTCCTGATCTGTATTGTTTCAATGGATTATTGAGCTTGATAACTTATCTCCATTTTTCATTTATAAGCGAGACAAAATTTTCACTAATTCTGATAATAATAAAAATATACGCGAGAACGAAAATACAGTTCACGAAAATAAAATGTTATTTACAATATGAAATATGTCAGACAAAATACGACACAGTGATAGGTTATATTTGCTAACAGTCATTATAAGGACCATAGGATTTATGAAATGTGACTTTAAGCGAGGTTGTTGAAATCCCTGAAATCAATTTGCCTGTCAGTAGCCTGCCTCGGTTTGAAAATTGATCGTACTCCGAGCAAGCTCTTGAGTATCAAATAAGTTGAGAGACATAAACACCATATACAGGTGATAGCGGAATTATTATTACAATGTACATAAATAAGGAAAGTTGGAAAGTTGACGATGGAAAAGCTGTAGACATCTCGTTTGTCATACAGTTGTTACTTGGCCCTTCTCGTCAACAGTCGTATAAACATCCAAATATGAAAAAGATGCGGCAGACTCTGTGGTGTTTTTTATTTTGAGTTCACTGGGATATACCGAGTCGATATATGAATGGAAGGAATCATTGTCAATTGATAAAACGTCTTCGATATATATGAATGTGGAGTTGAAGGCCATAGCATATGTTTTCTTCTTCTCATGTTTTTAAATAACTTCTGATTCATAGGAATATAAAAAAGGTCGGCTCAAAAGAGCATGCAAAGTCTGTAATTTTCATTGGTCTTGTACATGTCTAGTTATGACAGGAACTGGTATAACTTTAATTTGTTTATAGCTAGAGTTACATAAAATAATAAAATATTGAAATATTGTAGATGTTTGTAAATGCGGTATATTGAAGGTATTTGGTATACTAGGTGCGCTTTAACTCTTTCCGAGTTTCATTTTTTATATTGAAGAAGCAGTTGTCTATATCATTCTTGATACTCTTGAGTATCAAATAAGTTGAGAGACATAAACACCATATACAGGTGATAGCGGAATTATTATTACAATGTACATAAATAAGGAAAGTTGGAAAGTTGACGATGGAAAAGCTGTAGACATCTCGTTTGTCATACAGTTGTTACTTGGCCCTTCTCGTCAACAGTCGTATAAACATCCAAATATGAAAAAGATGCGGCAGACTCTGTGGTGTTTTTTATTTTGAGTTCACTGGGATATACCGAGTCGATATATGAATGGAAGGAATTATTGTCAATTGATAAAACGTCTTCGATATATATGAATGTGGAGTTGAAGGCCATAGCATATGTTTTCTTCTTCTCATGTTTTTAAATAACTTCTGATTCATAGGAATATAAAAAAGGTCGGCTCAAAAGAGCATGCAAAGTCTGTAATTTTCATTGGTCTTGTACATGTCTAGTTATGACAGGAACTGGTATAACTTTAATTTGTTTATAGCTAGAGTTACATAAAATAATAAAATATTGAAATATTGTAGATGTTTGTAAATGCGGTATATTGAAGGTATTTGGTATACTAGGTGCGCTTTAACTCTTTCCGAGTTTCATTTTTTATATTGAAGAAGCAGTTGTCTATATCACAAAACCTTAATTTTAATTTTTCGTGAGAAATGGTCGTATAAATCGTAGAAAAGTCATAAGATGTGATGTTAGTAACTTTTGAAAAATTGGTGTTTAAATTTTCTAAAAGTTCTTTGGAGTCTTTAAGAATCCACATTTGATTTACACAACTTCCAGAATATGCTGTAGCACACAACGTCTGAAGTTTCTGCTTTACAGCACTTATTATTTTTATGAGGAGTAAAGATATGGACTCGGTAGAGCATATGCTTACCCGGCATTGTAGCTTTCCCTGTAGGGATTTTTATAAAGTTTAGGAATCCAGTTAAGGTACGATAGATCGAACTCACCTTGATTGACTGGAATTAAAGACTAAAATGTGATTTTGAAGACTTTCATCCTGAGATAGTGAACTACATGTATAAGAAGGATTTCTAAAGCCAGAATTAAAACCAAGTTCTTCTAAAATAGTTATAATAATAAGCCTTACAAACAAAGACGATATTGCTACAAGCCTTGTCATCTGGAGCCATAACATATTGTTCATATAGTCTTTCCAATTCTTTTATCACTTACGACTTAGTATAATGGAAGAATATATGGTTCGCATATTGCCTTCTTTCTAACACGTTTTTTTAAAAATATATTTCAAAAACACTTAATTCATTCTGACAAAGGTTCGTCCCTTCATATTTTGCTCAACGTCTGGCATAATCAAATTACTTGTAATTCATGATAGAAATGAAGTTCTGTCGCCAATTGAAAGATCAGGGCTCCCTGTATTTAGGACCTTTTGAAATGATTGCTTTTAGGTCGTCATTTTCAACAACCAGTAATGTGGTTGAAATATTCAATATGGTCAGCTTCTTAATACCCCAGACCTTCAGTTTTGCTTACTAGCATTGTAACCTATTAACACTATTAATATGTTTTAACTTTAAACTTTAAAAAAATTTCTTAAGTCTAGCAAGGTGGAAGAAATCGCACTAAGTATGCATTATTTACTGAAAATTATAATGCATTTATAACCGACAACGATAAAAGTTTTCCATGATAATGAAAAAAATAGTGCATTATTTATTTATAAAAGAAAACAAGGAACAGGTAGCACTAAAGATTTTGCTGGTGTTGTCAAAAACACCATTTACCACAAAATAAATGTTTAACTTCAAAGAATGGTGCTGTAACTCAATCCAAAATGCTTTAACATACCCACAAACCCAGTGATGATTACATTTCAACTTTTCGTACAAAATAAGGACGGGAATTAAAATGTCAAGACAATTAATTGCTAAATTAAATAGCATCATATTCGGTACTGTGTTCTATCGTACAATTTGATGCAAACATGTCGTGTTTGAAGACCATCACGTCATTTAAGATCGACATCTATATATCATTCATCGCTTTGACCTGAAAAATCATTTAGAAATAAGAAATAGCTTTTGGTACAGCTATGCCGAAAATAAAGGATTACCTGTTACTTGCTTTTATACCAATATACAGTGAGTAGTTTGTTTTTCTTTTATAAAGCTAATTTCTTTGAGTCAAATACGAAAATTTTACCATGTTCCATAAGTTTTGATGTAACCTAGAATGTCTTTAAAAACATACACATACATGTATAGAACATACTCTTTTGAAGTCAAATGATTTATGACCGTATACATGTATACTGTTATTCTTATGTAAAACATGTACATAAAATCGGAGATTAAAAAAAATTGTCACAATATGCGAATATGACTAAATGCAATTTTTTCCAAGTATTAGTTTAATTATCAGCTCACTTTCAGAAAAGAATGGAAATTATTTACTCCACTAAATAACATTATTCTTTATAATGCCAAGTTAATTATTAAAAAAAATATAACTATTTGACAAGTACTAACTTATTCAAACTAAGGCTGAGGTTCACCATTTCCATTGTATTATCTAATGTTACATGTCTTCTTTACATAGTTACACCAACATTATCAGCAACGACAACTATTTCTACTAGCATTGTCTCTCAAGTGACATCTACTGGATCTTCTGCAGTTGCGGAAACGACTACCACTCCCATTACTACCACTCAACCGACATCTACTGGGTCTTCTACAGTAGAAGGAACGACCACTACTACCACTCAGGCGACATCTACCGGGTCTTCTACAGTTGTAGGAACCACCATCACTTCAGGTATACACATTGGTCTGTGTACTTTACAACATTATATTGTGTCATTTCTTTGTTCTCACAATTTTGAATATACCTGGGATGGTCCAATATTATTTGTAAGCTGTATTTCAATATTGAATGAACTTACAATAAAAACGCGACCATATTTATTAGAATTTGGTAGGGGATGTTGATAAGAAAACAATAGAGGAAACCACAACTATAAGCTATGTACATAGTTATCCTTTAGACTCACTTAGCTTCTTTAGCCTTATCAATGTTTGGATAAGTATTTAAGAATAGAATTCCTGAAAAGCTTTAACGTAATCCTTTATCGGTAGGGTGTATGTTGCGGCGGCATCAAAACCAGGATTTGTTGTATATATATATATATATATATATATATATATATATATATATATATATATATATATATATATATATATATATATATATATATATATATATATATATATATATATATATATATATATATATTCATTTCTGGACTTATAATCATATGGGAATGGAGCTTTTCAAGAAATTTCATTTGACTATCCAATGCAAAATAGGTCACATAAAGCATCGGAATCATCGTTAGTGATTGCATCTCTGACATATCTGTAAGTTTGATCAATGTAGGATTAATCTAACTATAGAATGTAAATGTTCCAATAATCGCAGCATCCAATGCAAAGTATCACTTCTTCATATCATTCATGTAGGGTTGTTCAATGTGTTACTTACATCCAGTTAAGAATATTCTTGCTATAATTACAGCTTGATCATTCATCTGAAATATGAAGATTGATCTCAAAAAGGATCTATATTACTATCATTCCAATAACAGCGTATCACTTCGCTTGATCAAGATTCATATGTTGATCATCATATTACTCAACCATTGGCTATTTGATTTCAATGAATTTAATTCTACTTTGCATATGAAACAGGGAACCCTATAATGCCACTAGCAGCACTGACCAATCCTATTGAATGTCTGTATATGAATGAATATGTAGTGAACACAACATGTGATCATTCAAACCCCGTAATAGCAATCTTTCGAATATGTTAGATTTTCTTGTTGAAAAGGAAGACAAAAATCTATCATTAAGTCAAAGTCTGACTGATGTTTTTCATACTAATTGATACACTGAATTGTTTACGGGTTTTCCCGTTATTTCCTGATCAGGCCATTCGAAGTTTTTTCTCTGTTTAGCGTCCACCCACCTTTCAAAAACCTAGCTACCTATTCGCAAAAAACACACAAGCCAAAAAATAAAAGACAGACTTTATAGTCATAAAAATGACGTAATTCAAAGGATTTGATTTCATTAATTTATTTTTCATGTAGCAACTTATTTTCTTCAGCAAAATCGAGGTATTAAATACTTAAAATTTCCAATTATGTCATATTATATACAAATAATTTAGAGAGATCGGCAGAAATTTAAAAAAATGACCAAAATAACAAATTTTTGGCCCCTGATTCTGTTTGTTTTTTCTGACATTGGGTGTCAAAAACCAAGGCGCACGCGGACGCTAAACATAGAAAAAAACTTGGGATGGCCTCATGACAAGGAGCACACGGCGTGTGTGACCGGTCGGCAGGGGATGCTCACTCCTCCATGGCACATGATCCTACCTCTGATGTTTTAGAGGTCCGTGTTTGCTTTGCTCCTGATTTGTATTGTTTAAATGGACTTTTGAGCTTGAATACCGTTTCTTATCTCCATATATTTCATCCTTCTAACAATTTTGATAATCTTTTTAGAATACTTTTGGTTCACAAATCAAAGCGCTAGAATTTCGTGCACAAGAGAAGAGGAATATTCAACTAAAACTTTCAAAATAAAGCATTTTTTTTTTATATAGCTTTCACTAGCATACTAGTAGGTGGGTAGCTTTACTAGTTGTTATTTTGTAAATTTTCTTATATTTTCTAAACCCGGTAAGTTTACATTTGAACATGAAATGATTAATACATGTAAGAAGTAAAACAAGCTTTGACTCACCATGTGTTCCTATTTTCTACAAATGCCATTGTAAACAATCATTCAATGTGTTTGATGAGATTGGTCATTACTCTTGACCAGTCATTAAGTCAAATGCTGACTGACGTTTTTCATACTTATTGTTAGGCCAACATTTACACACTGAATTGTCGACGGTTTTGTTCCGTTATTTACCGGTCATGACAAGGAGCACACGGCGTGTGTGACCGGTCGGCAGAGGATGCTCACTCCTCCATGGCACCTGATCCCACCTCTGATGTTTTAGAGGTGCGTGTTTGCTCTGCTCCAAAATTTGTAATGTTTAATTGACATTTGAGCTTAAATACTGTTTGTTATCTCCATACATTCCATTTATGGTATTTGAGAGTTTTGTGTTTAATATGCAAAGTAGTATATATAATTATTCTATTGAATCCAAACAGCCAGTAGATGAGTATTTACGGTAATCAACGTGCGAAAGTTTGGCAAACTTGATGAAGCGTACTGACAAGTTGTTACTGAAATGATAATATGCCTGCTTTACATATCCAAAGGTTTACCACCTATAAAAAAGCCTGAATTACTTAATCATACTAAAGGTTACATACAGAGTACGAATCATGAATGATAATATGCATCACAGAGGCCACCGTTTTGCTACCAAGAATCATATTAACTTGCTGTAAAGATAACCCTCGAATTGATGCTTAAAATATAATTGCTGGCAAAATTTTATAACTGCATCTTGTAAAGTAATAATTTTATTGCATGTCAAGTAACAGATTGACAGTTAAAAAAACAACAGATACATCTTTCAACTTCTGCTAGCCATGATGCGAATTGAAAGAACTACGTGAGAATTCGGAGACTGGTTGCCACTTTCAGTTACGGTATTATAAACTTTGAAAGACCTATACAAACAAAATCTGAATTCTGTACCGACAACATGTCCATCCATAGCAGAGATTGAATATGTTTTGGATCAAACAATCGAATGTCTTTGCTGTATAGGATCATAAAAATATGACAAGTATGCAAAGTAGCATCCGTTGGTAAGTGGTTAAGATGCATTGGCATGTCAAATCCCCTGGTTGTCTGATAAAGTATGCATACATGTAAATTCTGTCGCTGTGTTGTATCCCGGACCACTGAATTATTGAGTTTCCCAGATCCGCAACGCATATTTTTATTATCTTAGAACTATTCATTATTGACTTTACAAGAAACAACATGTTTAATTCTCAAAAATTCGTCATTTTACATGTAAGCCCTGATCAGCATTGTTAAGTACTTTGATGAAAGAAATAGTAAGAGATTTTATCTCGGTCTCTAAAGAGTTCCCAATACAAGCTCTCATTAAAAAGTCACACTTACTGAGTCCCTGGGACAGACATCATAATTCTGGAACCTCATTGCACAGCGAGAGAACGCGACCAAATACATGCAAACATTTTTGGCAACCATTTTAAATATTATAGGAGTTGTAATGACAAGAAATATGGTTTAGACAATGATTAAGAATATATCATACAGTATAAAATTACAAAGCTTTCTGTATCCCGTGGTGTTAGCTAAATATTTAAATCAGCATGATTCCTATCTTCCCCAGCTTTTCAGTACTAAAAGGATGCTCATGGGGTTTTGTTGCTAAATTCTTCATCATAATTTATGTTATATCATCTCATTATTAATATTAGGAAATATTTTAGAATAATTCTAATTGTATGCAAATAATTTTGAAAGATCAAAATAACTATACCTATATGACAAACGTATAGAGTCCATTACTTCATTAGGAAATACATTGAACTCATGAATATTCTAATATTATTTAATCTTTCTTTTAAATAGGTGGCTGTAAAATTGATGTTTTATACGTCATTGAACGACAGTATGACACAAGAAACTACATAGATGACATCAACGGCTTCTTTGCTATACTCACCGAGGGACTTAAAAATGCTACATCGGAAATGGATCTGAAAGTTGGCTTCTTGACGTATGATTATGACGTAGACCACGAGAGAGCTTTTACAAACAATCTAACGCAGGTGAAACTCGAGATTGAGAATATTCAAAAATCGTATTCTTCTTCTAATTATGCTAAAAAGGCACTAGAGTATGCATACTACGAGTTTGTGAAGCTAAAGAATGGAAAACGTTCTGATGCTTACACATACTACGTGTTGCTAAGTGCCGAAATAAGCAGCAGTTATCCGGCGGCGGGCGTAGGATCACTCATCAGAATGTCCAATAAAAACAGATTGTTTGCAGTCGGTAAGTTGAGCTCTTTCTTCGAGAAAGAAGGAAAGTTATGAGTTGAGTTCATCTCAATAATTTGCATTTTTCCCTGTTTGTGTAGAAAAAAATAATGATAAGACTAAAAAGAAACACAGTGAATAGATTTACTAACATTTCTAGGTTGGCTACCCGGTTCTAGCTTGGAAAGTGATCTGCTTGCCGCTGTCGGAGACAGTGAAAACTATTTTGCTATTTACAGTATCAGCAACGACCTTTTCCCTAAAAGACAGGCACTTCTGGAGAAGATCCTTACATGTCCTTCCACCACATCAACACCTGTATTACCAAGTATGTCTATTCGTATTCAGTCACAAGCGGATTTACCATAAGAAAGAAGAAGGTATGGTTTTAGCTTTATTGTGCCCTAAAAATTTAATGTTTTCAAAAAATTTTAAAACTGGCTTAAATATTAGTTGAGTATATGACTGTAATAAATCAAGAAAGAATATAGCATGATGGAGTACCATTCTGAATATATGACGTCATTAATTTGATGCATTTCTCTATTTTAAACAGAAAAAGCCTCAAAATGACCCATTTCAAGGGCTATTTTCCTTAAGAAAATAGTGTCCACAGCCGTCGCCCACATTAATTTTTAGATATGTTGTGTAAAATTCTTTGAAAAATCACATATCTCAAAATCTTTGTGGGCGATGCCTGTGGACAATATTATCTGAAAGAAAATTCCATTGAAAATTGGTGTCTTCTGCAACTTTTTAAGAAAATACGGGAAAATGCACAAGTTTATGACGTCACAATTAGCATTTGGAAGGTCATGTGAGAAAAAAGATTTGTATGATCTTTCTGCATGGAATTTCAATAATTCAAAAAGCACGAGTTTTAATTTTTTACATCACTTTTATTTTTAAGAAAAACACAGGGCAAGATTTGTATTGAAACCGTACCTTGTTCTTAACTGTGTTATGAATGAATGCATTCAATAGTGTCTCATGATTAGTTCCAGAACCAATAAAACTTTTTTAAACACACTTATTTTGTATTTTACAGACTGTAAGCTTGATGTGGCATTCATAGTGGACAACTCGCGTTACACAGACGCAAAGTACACATCAACATTTATCACTGAAGTCTTAGATGGTGTGGATATGTCTGCAGGCAAGGTACGAATAGCAGTTGTAACATATACATCAACAGCAGTGACCTTATTTGATCTAAACGCACACAACTCATCTGATGACCTTCGCCAGGCCGTGGAGAACATGCCAGCAACTTCTTCTTATTCCCAGTATCTTAACGTTGGTTTGGAACATGCACGTGATAGTGTTTTCACCTCAGCCAGTGGAGACAGAGATGATGCATGGAATTATTACGTTTTCACCGGAACTTCGTCCTCAAATACAGATTCAATTGGCAGGGATATTCGAGCTCTGGGAAATTCTTACTTGTTTGCTATAGGTACAGTATTTGTAAAATTCGCTTTGTAACACTTAAGGTATATTATGCTGTCAATCATCAATGTCCTTTATTTATTATGTACCATATTGTTTGTTATGGTAGGTTTTTAATATTAAAAAATGACTATCGTCAGCACAAAATATCACCATTAAAGGGATGTGGTATATCAAAGCATGGTTGTAATTCAAACGTTATAAACTTGTAGCTTATATATCTATATATTTATATTGTTTAGACATTGGGACCACGTACGCTCCAGAATGGAAAGCTACGATAGATACATGTGGAGATGACTCGAAGTATATCTATATCTCTGATGAACAAAATCTTCCAACCATCATAAGTAATATCACGTCTCTTATAACGGCATGTCCTCAGACTCCCAGCGGAACACCTGCGGCAGGTCTCTCTCTCTCTCTCTCTCTCTCTCTCTCTCTCTCTCTCATATCAACACAATGAAATTAGAAAATTTATGCTTACTATTTTTTTCTTGTGTGGTATATATGGTGATAACAAACAATATTCAAGTTCGAAAGTCCATTATTTTAAACAATACAAATCAGAGCAGAGCAGGAGCAGAGCAAACACGGACCTCTAAAACATCAGAGGTGGGATCAGATCCCATGGAGGAGTGAGTATTCCCTGCCGACCGGTCACACCCGCCGTGTGCTTCTTGTCATGTTCAGGAAATAATGAAAAGATCCATAGACAATTCAGTGTGAAAATTATGACATAACAATAGTATGAAACACGTCATTCAGCATTTGACATGATAGATCGTATTTGCTGAAAAGGTCATTATATCGACCATAGAACTGACAAAATTATTACTTTATACTAGACTGTTGATATTCTTGTTTCATCAACTTGTTTGACAATAATTTACCTCATTGTAGAAATTGTTCATACATAGAACATGCTCTTGCGTATCGAATCAACCGAGAGATATAAACCCTGTATGCAGATATATATGGTATATTGCTGCATAAGTAAAGGAAGTCGACGATTGAAAAGTTAAAGTCATCACGTTTATCATAAAGCTTAGTTGTTAGGTTACCAATAACGTCTTTTTCCAGTAAAATATCCAAATATGAAACAGATGTGTCAGACTATATAGTATCTTTTATTTGAAGCTCACTGGGATATGTCGTGTCGACATATGAATGGATAGAACTATAGTTAATTGATAATACGTCGTCGATATATCTAAATGTCGAGTTGAAGGCCACGACAAGTGTTTTCTTCTTCTCATCACAAGTATAAGATTTTGAACAAATTCTGCTTCATATGAATACAAAAATAAATCTGCTAATAAGGGGGTACAATTGGTACCCATGGAAATTCCAAGCAGAATGTTGGAGGACCTGGTCTCCTAAAATCATATAGATTTGTCGATCAGAAACTCAGGCATCCTTTTAATATCAACTTCAGAGTACTTCTGTGTACAATCAGAATGTTTTTAACAAAACAATTTTGCAAATGACCAATGACAAGGTATATAAAATAAATAGTTCATTTTTATTGAAAAAGCAGCTGTCAAAGATGTCAAAAATCCTGGACTTAAATTTATCGTGGGGAATGGTTGTATATAGAGTTGAAAAGTCGTAAGTTTTAATGTTATTGATTTTGGTAAAATATCGTGATTTCAAATTTTCCAATAGTTTCCTGGAGTTTTTAAGAATCCACATCTGATTTACACCAATTCTCTAATATATTGTTGCACAGTACTCCTGAAGTTTCTCCTTAACTGCTGTTAATATTTTATTGAGGAATAAAGAAAGAGGTTTGGTAGAACATTTACTGGAACCCGCTATGTATCTTTGTTTGTAAGGAGTTTAATGAAGTTATCCAATATCCATATCCAATATGGATATGGTAATTCAAATAAATTTAAATCCCAGTTTCTCTAAAATACGATTCAAATAATGAGCCTTACAAACAAAGACAACGTTATTACCTCCTTTGTCAGCTTGGACAGTATATACTTATTGTGTAATCTATTCAATTCTGTTTTCACTTCTGAATTCTTGAATATAGAAGAATAGATGGTTTTCATATTGCCCCCTAAATCGCTAAAAGCGATACTTTAGCATACATTTGATACATTTAATCCATGCTGACAAATTGTCAAGGTATTCTTTTTCATGTCTAGCCCATCGCTTGGCGTAATTTTCCACTGAATTGATAATATTTATGAAATAATGACGCCAGTTGAAAGATAGGGGTTCCCTAAATTTTGGCCCTTTTAAAATAAGCGATTTAAGATCCTCATTATGAACTAGGTTTACGTCACCAGTAATAAAGTGTCCATATAGTTGTAGGATAAAGAAGAACATGAGCATGATGGAGAACTACGTTTTAGATGTTCGATATCTAGGCTCTTTAAAGTTTTCTTGTAATTAAAATTTTTGGAAACAGTAGTCGATCCAAATTTGTAAGAATTGCAAGGTGAGTCTTCATCTTGGAATATTGTGGAATACAAGACTGGACCCTTCTGTGAATAAGAATATTGCTTATATTAACCGCGTCAATTCATTTGTTGTCATATTGAAGTTTATGGGAAAACGGGTTGTTTTAGCTGTATTTTCTTCCATAAAACGTGGCGGTTTAAAAAGCCTATGATTTGCAATATTTATAATTATAGATCCGTGTCTTAATTCTGGTGTCAATGAATCCAAATATGAACTTTCTTTGACCTTTTCAAGAAGACTATTTAAAAGTGTCAAAGGGACAGAGTAAAGTTTGTTGCGAATGTGATGAAGACCGAACTGTTGATTTATATTAGGTAGTAATAAAGAAGACATCGTGAATTAAAAGTTTATTGTAAGACCGATGTCCATGACTATGCTTACGTCTCTGTGTGTGGCTGAAAAGTCCGATCACATTTATAGTGCTACACTGTGGACTGGAAAGATTCTCAACACTATTGACATTTTCAATACATCCATATGGAAAGGTCGTGCCTAGTTTTCTAATCCAATATTCGCCGCGGTGTCTACGGAAATGTGTATCAATCTTTACTTGCAATATTTTTTGTTGCAAACTTTCAATTGTTGTTATATATACCAAAGCGGTTTTGAAATATCTCACCGGTTAAAAAAATTTGTTTTTTTTTTTAATTTTGTTGATAAACATTCATTAATGAAGCTTTCATGATTCCTTTCAGTGTCCCCTTTATGTAAAATAGACCTAGTATTCCTCTTGGATGACACCACTGGCATGTCAGCCACGGAATTTGAGGACCAGAAATCCTTTGTCATTGACTTGATGAAGAGAATCAATATTTCCGATGATGGTTTCAAAGTAGCTGTAATGACCTACGGAGACGATGGCTACATGGTATTCTCTCTGGACCGATACAACACGTCAGCAGATATACAAACTGCTATCCAGAATATTGCCCGGGCCAACAGTGTCTATGGACGATCGTATAGATATGCAGACAGAGCCATAGAGTACGCGTCAGAGAATGTATTCTCAAAGAACAATGGAGATCGGATGGATGCATTGGATTACTATGTCTTTCTGACTCACGGCTATGATTACGGTGATATAGAAGATTACGTGCCTGTGCTGACGTCAGATCCTAACAACGAAGTCTTCATCTTAGGTTTGGTCAACTAAGGACTAAAATTTACCTCCAGTAGATATATATTTGGTCTATTGTTTGATGCTCAATTTTGACAGTCTAATCTGTGCATAGTTTATTATTGAAAATCAAAACTTCTTGTTAAAATAAATTGAAAGTAAGATGTACATTCACTTGTGAAAGCAAATTTCAATGTATTTATATGTCTTCATATCCTGATCTTGGCTAATCTTGATTTTTCTCCAGTGATAGATTACTCCAGTACCACGACTTACCGATCAGCGGTGGACTCGGACCATTTCTTCTCCTGGCCATCCTTCACCAGTCTGACCTGCAATAACCAAAACTTCCTGTCAAACTTCACCAACTGTCCAACGTCCACTCCTACTACTGTTAATATCACTACGCCGGGTAAGAGTCAACAAACTGGTCACTTGTAAAGCAATGGTTTAATTTAACAAAAATACGCACAGAGTTCCCTTTTTTATAAATTATTTTTTATCATGTTATACAACGATTTTGTTAATTTTGGAAGATAAATTTTGCTTTTAAAAGCAGTGTTGGAATTGTTATCTTCAGTATACATGTAATTGTCAATTTCAGCAGTAATCTAAAAGTCTGAATGTAGTAAGATTGATAGTTTTACCTTGAATATGAAAATAAAAAAAAAACTTTACTTATTTGAAGATTGCAAGTTAGACGTCCTATTTATAATTGAAACAAGTTCTTCGTCGAAGGATGAAAACTTCCTCTTCTTAAAATACTTCTTTGCTAACCTCGCATCTCAAATAAACGTATCACCAGATACTGTCAGAATCGCTGCTATAACGTACAACAGCGACGAAACAACCATTTTTCACCTTTCAACGTACTCTACTGCCACTGAGGTCGTTTATGCACTTAAACAAATTCCGGATGAAAAGACTGTGTCAAGCAATAACATTGACAACGCCCTCGCTTATGCCGAGACCAACATCTTTACAACAGCCAACGGAGATCGAGCTGATGCCGACAACTTCTATGTGTTTTCTGTTGATGGCAGTCGCTCAGGAACGGCAACTCAGGGGCAACATATACGTCAGAATCCGACCAATCATATTTTTGCTATAGGTATCTATTTATTGCAATGTATTAAGCTTACCTATAGTGCTTATTCCACTTAATGTGTTTTGTCAGGTATTTTTCCATCCATTGCACTTTGCCTGTCTGTTACATCCTGTCTTTTTTCTCAAGGACATTGTTATAAGAGTTACAAAGATCTCTTTAAAACTGATCCCTTACTTTTTCTCTCAAAATCAGAATTTTTATAATATGAATTGTATATCAAAGTTACTAGTATTTTAAACAGATTGTCAGAAAGTATAGTTTTAGATTCCTTGAATATTACCTTGCTATAATGAAAAAATCTAGACATGTGTCTATTAAGCCTGAAGAGTTGGGTTTTGATACATATATGAAGCGATTTTGCAGTCCTTTTGTAGATGAAAAAAGCTTCAAGCACAACGTGGTATTTCAAAGAGTATGTCTCATCTCTTAAGTATAATTAGCGGCGGTAGTTTGTGTCCGCTGTTTTGGGCTCTGTCACTAGTTATATATTTGAACATGACTACTAAATAAGATAAAAGGTCACGATTTCATTAGAACTCAAACACAAAAGTACTAGAGTAGCCATTATTATTTCAATGGGCTGAATTTATATTTAATTCTGTCATTAGTTATCTATGGAATGTCATTTTCCCGTATTCGCAGTTTAATTTCATGTAACAGTAGCTGTATTGATTTATTTTCCAGACATTAGAAGTGGCTCTTCATCAGAATGGAAGAATACTGTTGGGGATGAAGAAAAGTATTTCTATGCCTCCTCTTACTCCACACTTTCATCTATAGAATCTGACGTTCTCACAGCCATCACAACATGCCAGATAACAACAACAACTACACAAACAACAACCACCACACAGGTCATTACAACGACACCTGAAGCTACCACGCCAACAGAGACAACTAGCACAACAACAACAGAGGCTACCAAACCAACAGAATCAACTACCACGACAACATCTCAGGCTACAGCATCAACAGAGCCGACAACTACAACTCAGGCTCTTACATCAACAGAGCCGAAAACTACGGCTCAGGCTACAACATCAACACAGCCAACAACTTTGACATCATCCCAGGTTACCACTCCAACAGAAACAACAATCACGACAACATCTCAAGCTTCTAAAACAACACAGCCAACAACTACGACAACTTTTCAAGTAACAACATCAACAGCAACAAGTTCTCAGGGCACCACAACGGCAGAGCTGAAAACCACGACTTCTCAAGTACCAAGATCAACAGATTCGACAAAGACAGAAACTCAAGGAACAACAGTAACAGAGCTAAAAACCACATCTCAAGGCACAACATCATCAGAGTCAACAACTTTGACATCACAAATTACAACATCAACAGCGTCAACAACACATGTAACAACTTCAATAGGGACAACAACTAAGACAACATCTCAAGCTACCACAACAACACAGCCAAAAACTGTGACAACATCCCAAGCTGTCACATCAACAGTGCCAATATCAGTATCTACTACTTCACTATTAGATACTACCACACAATCAACAACTGGTTCGGCATCTACAACAACAGTAGCTCAAACTACCACAAAGCCTCCACAAGCAAGTAAGACAACCCTGAATAAAATTCTCACAGCAACTTAACTTACAAACTCATTAAACGGTTACACATTTCATTTTGTGACAAATTGTAAATCATTTTTTATCACCAGCTTCCAATATTTTCAATTTGTCTCTTTTAGAATGTGGGAAAAAATCAATGTCGTACACTGATTTCAATTCGCTTAAGTCTGGTGTAGACAATGACGTTGGTAAGTATCACGTGTCTTTTCTACATAAATGTAGACCTTTTTTTTATATCTGTGCATCTTAATTTTGCATTGTTTTGTAGATAAAATGTATTTATTGGCTGATGCTACTTTCATCATGACTTGCTGCGGGCGGATCTCAGAATGGGAGATCCACCACTCCGTTTCCGGTTATCTAGATTTAATAGTCTGGAGACCGACAGCTGTTGGCAAATACAAAATTGTGGGATTCAATTCAATTTTAGTCGACGGTTGGTGCCCATTTATTAACCAATAATGCGAAAGAAAAAGAAAGAAATGATAAAGAATATGTATCTTTGATTTAT
Source organism: Saccostrea echinata (assembly GCF_033153115.1). Classification (NCBI taxonomy): domain Eukaryota; kingdom Metazoa; phylum Mollusca; class Bivalvia; order Ostreida; family Ostreidae; genus Saccostrea; species Saccostrea echinata. The sequence goes on from NW_026889792.1 coordinate 3,215,881, forward strand.
GTGGAAGCTGTTTAAAACAAAGTTCATTTTCATTATTTTCTAATAGGAGCCAATACCACGAATTTTTCTGTGTTAGATAATGAAAGAATAGCTGTTATATCAGGAGATTTGATTGGATGGTAAATACCTTTAACAGAGAAAATAAAATCTTAAATATCTTAGGATATTTGAAATAAGACTTTGAATCCTAGGATATTAATTATATCCAATATTGATATACATGTAGCGCAAAGAAAAGAAAAAAAATAATCTAGAAAAAACAAAAAAAGAACCAAAAACAATAAAATTTGATTGATGAGTACATAAAATTTAGAATTACACATTTTAAAAAAGAAGTCACATAGCAAAGTATTACGTACAAAAATATGTGAAACCATTTTGTCGGACTTTAGGCGCTGCATCGCAGAAAATGTAGTGACGTATGGAAATTGTGCAGGATCCCCGGGGTGTCCGACCAAAACCCGGAAAGCTGTTGGTGTCGGTAATCTGGCAGCTGGGATTGAGTTTGACTGGGACAAAGACTCTACCACCCTGTCAGGCGTGGCTTATGCTGTCAGATTTACACTAGAAGACAGTATGGACAAACAGTTTGCTCAAATTTCTCGGTCTGATAAAATGGTCCCTGTCTACTTTTTGTCAATTGAAGTAAAACATTCCAATATTCATTTTCTTAGATACACCTATCCAGTTCCCATCACAGAACATAAGTGTTAGGGATCATATTGAGGCCGGTGGCTATGTGGCGGATCTACGTTTGGAGGGCGTGGACTATATGGAAGATGTTACTTATCAACTCCTACCTGATGCAATAGATCCCAATCAAACATGGACATATTTCACAGTAAACTCTAAAGGTAAGAAGCAGGGGGAACAGGGGGGACTTTAATTCATTCTAGATCCCATTCTTAACAACGTATTTAAACTATAACTTGATTATTTGTTGGCAGGAAGAGTGAGAACTACACGGCGCTTGATTCAGTCTAGGAACTTAAACATGTACCATATGACAGTAAATGCAGAGGATTCTTGTGATAACAAGGCCACAATATTACTCGAGATCACCACTCAAAACTGGGTAAGACAATTTTCAAAGTTACTCCATTCGTATATTTTCACTTTATGGAGACGAAACTTTTATTTTTCCTTTATTTTATTTTATCTCCATTTTATTTAACTTAAGCAACATAGACTGATACAATTTTTTCATTGACAAACCACGTAGATGTGTTAATATAACTAGAAAACCACAAGTCAGTTTTAAAAGCAAAGTTTATCTATAGAAATACCAAGAAACTTTTTTTAAATGGTTGATTTAAATCCCCCAGAAATTTTGGATTCTTAAATTTTCATTTCTGAAGATGCCAGAAAGCGATTGTTGTAAGTAACATCAGTTTACTTAAACAGTACCGCAGGTTGAATTGAAAAGGTACTTCCAATTATCATTTTACATTTTAATCTAGCTTAGATGCATGCACCTTTAACAGAGTGCATTGTACGTACCTTGCTTAATAACTTTAGTGCTAACAACTGTTTTTTTTTTTTAGCCTCCCTTCATACATTCCCTTCCCAACTCTATTTCAATTGAGGAGGACACGCCCCCAAATAAAATCATTTACACGACCAATGTCACCGACGCATACGGTGACCCCGTGTGTTGCACTTTGTCCAATACTCACCCACAGACGTTCAACTTTAACGTGACGAATGACCCTTCCGGCTCCAGCGTGTACCACGTGACGACCACCAGCATAGCTAAATTTGTGTACGATGACTTTAATTCCTATCTGGTGTACATGTGCTGTGATGATACTGAGGATCGGGCCCAGGGAATTCTGACAGTGAACATCAAAAAACCAATCAAAAAGACGGTGTACAAGCCACCACGTAAGCTTTGACATTCAACTGACCAAAATTAACAAATCTTAATTGCATCAATTATAGTTTTCTGTATGCACAAGACATTATATAATCTTCAGTACTAAGCAACGGAAATCATTACATAAGCTACACCTTTTGATTATGATAAGAATTTTCTTTTCTGTTTTGCAGAATGGTTTTTTACCTCCATCATTGCTGCGTTGGTGCCTATTACCATTATCACCTGTTCCGGATGTGGGCTATTATGCCACACTATGTTTGCAACCTAATAACTCATGTAAAGTAACCACAAAAGTTTATGTAGAAATACCGCCCTGTAATGCTCAAAAAGTGTTATGGAGTCGTGTAACTGAGTAAAATTGATAAATTATATAGAGATTTCGAGTGACCAAAGAAAGTATCCATGATGATAGCTCTATTGAAAGAAAACTGAAAGTATGCTATATAGCTTTATATTTTTATATTCTATTACAGTACAGTACCTGGTATGGTTTATGTACCAGAAATCTGCAATTTGAAAATTAGTGCGAATGTACCGATGCCTTCTTCCGATGTTTTTAGAGGTCTCTGCTCTGCTCACAATTTGTAATGTTTCAATGGACTTTTGAACTTGATTACTGTTCGTTATCTTCGTATTACATTCCTTACATTTTAAAATCTCGACCTTACAAGTACATACAGGATAGCGATAATGTCATCCCAAAATATTTTCGTAGCTTCATCATTCATTCATTCAATGAGTCTCTGTCACACGTAATTTCTTCGTTAAATATAAGCCCGATATGATATTGAAAATCTCTAGAAATAATCACTTGAATCTTGGAATTTGAACCTACAATTCGTATCCATGTATGTATTTTCGTTTTGAATCACGAAAAACATCTTTTCCCTAAATTTTTAAAATCGTTACTTTTAACAGCTCCTATTGTAAATAGTTCTTTTCTCCGTGTTACATCACAATTACAGGGAATAAATGTTATTTGGGATTTCATGAAGTCACTGAATCAGGAGTTAAAAATGTAAATCCAAGCGATGTTAGATAATTCCTGAATCCATCGAAATGGCATAAACATTTCCTGTATTTCTTGAAATCTATTTTTACAATTATTCCTTAGGCTAATGGACTAATTTCTAAGAACAATTTAGTTTATTTGCAGTGTGAAATATATTTATTCATTTGAATAAACTAAATTTCCCTGCACCAAGCAAAAATACTATGGAATTGAAAATTTTAGAAGCGATTGGTCACACCCGCTTTCTGTCGCTTTGCAAACAAGATCATTGTATGATCATAGAATTGACTACTAATGAGATGTTGATACCCTTGAAACATTAACTTGCTTGATTTTAGGAGTCTTGGAGGTTTTAACACTATGTACGGGTATTTGTTGTGTATTTTAACGTAAATAAGAAAATTTGATAGAAAAGTTGAAGTTTAGAACATAGCTTGCAGTCAATGTCTTTTCCTTGTAAAACAACCAAATATACAACAGATAGTCAAACTCTGTGGTATCTGACTTCCGAGTGCAATGGAACATATCGAATCAACATATGAACGAAAATGAATATGATGTTAAATGATGATATGTATAAATTATACTTAACACATCTATATCCGGAATAGAAGGCTAAAGCAAAATACCTCTTTACAATCAAACGTTTTGCTTCATAACAATATTAAAACAGGTCGGCTAAGATAAGGGATACAATATTAGTACCAGTGGGAATTCTTAACTATTCTTGAAAGAATGAACTGTCCTAAGGATAAAACCACGCCATTCGGTGAACTTGATATTTACTGAAAGGTCTGGAAAGGTGACTTAATGACAAACTTATGCCATTCAGTCATCTTTCAGTAAACTTTCATTTATCTTACAGTAACTGAATGGTATAGTTTAATCCTGCGATCTCTAAAGACTATAGATTTTTTCAAAGAGGAGACATCCTTATTGTGGCCTAAAATATTGATTCTTCATACAGCATTTATTTGGATTTCTTCACTCCATGAAATACGCGCGCGTGTGTTTCAAATAGGAATTGCAAAAAAATTGCTTTAAAAATTTCTAGGATACGTGCAATTACTACCTGAATTATGAATTGCTGGAAAACCCTTAAGCTTATTTTCTGTAATAAATAATAAAATTACTATGATGAAAAATAATGTATTACTTAAGATCCCTTAATGATTACTTCATACAAGTATAATGATTACTTCATTCAAGTATAATTATTATTTCATACAAGTAGGAATGTTCTCTTTTTTCATATTTATACACTGTTACAAACCTTGAAAATAAGTACATGTCTTTAAACATACCAACAGGGGTTAAGAATGTAGGTTTACTTGGATAAGTAAACAATAGTGTGTTTATCAAATATTTCAGAATTCTTTACACCATTCATTGATAATGGTCGTTTCTTGCGAAGGAATGGTCATGAGAAAGTTCAGAATTTCACAATATACAGTGTTTGATTAGTCCGGAATAGTAGGAAAGTAGATCGCGCGTGCTCATTTTGACTGACCTCTGACCGTTTGACAGCTTGACCATTACTTATAGGACCAGTTGTTTCACACACGTCAGGAAGATAGGTAGACGAGAAATTTGAAGCCATATTCGCCATCATGAGAATCATCTTTGTTTTCGCTCTCCTGATTGTAGCAGGTATGTAGATAGATGAATTGTTATAAAGTACACTGCTAGTAATATAAGGTGATCATTAAACCAGGCGTAGTTTACGGGAGTACTTTTTCTAAGAATAGTTTTTTTTAATGTATTTTAACTATGTAAATTTTCATTTGGAAGCTGTTTCCTCTCTGTTTGTTGCTGTACAGTCGAACACTGGTAAATTCCAGCATTAAAAAAAGAAAATGTATGGAATAGTTAGAGAAAAGTTCGACCCCCCATCTAACATCGCGCAGTTTAGGGTTTAGCCCTTCATAAACGTTGCTACGGGTATTACCTACATTAAAAAAATGTACTTTTGTTTTTTAAATAAGCAGCTAGACTGTTTCGTTAAAAAAAATGTTTCTCTAGTAAACATTATAACTCTTATTATACTTTTTGCCATTCTTCTCACAGGGAGTTCTTCGAAAACAGCACTATATCAGAATTATACACTACAAATATCATTAACTCCAAATTGTTGAATGTGTTTTAATTGCAGTAACTTGATTTTTTAAAAAAATCTTCGTTTTTGTAACAATTGGTCATAATCCAAAAGCAAATATATCAAAGTTAATATGCTATCGAAAAGAATGTTAATCTCTCTCTCTCTCTCTCTCTGAAAGGGAAAGAATTATATAAAATATATCAGCAACATCAAATGTTGTAAAGTTCTATGAACTCATGGCAAATTCAAATGTTAAATCGTTAAGAAAACTTTGTACATTTATTTCAAAAATCTTTGAGACTGTCTGTTCCCCTTTATTGTCCTCCTGGTGTTTTCTTTGCATTGAATACATACATACTGTAAATACTATATGTCTATTCTTTTACATGCAGTTGTAAAATATTTATTTATGTATATATATGTTGTATGTACCTCTGACGATTTAATACATATGATTTATACTTTATGTCCCTCATGTACCATGTTGTATGGTTTGAGTGAATAAACTGATTGATTGATTTAGAAAAGTAAAAAGGTATTTCAAATACAAAGTTGATGCGATAAATTCTTTCAGTATATTCCGAGACATGCCGACGTCACGAGGAATGTAAGAACACAATTTGCAGCACGGGGGCTGAAATGCATTGTATCTTCCACACGTGCACGTGTACAATAGCTGCCAGTAGTGGTTGTACGTATTGTTGCCTCTCTTTGTAGCTTTTCTCAAATAACATGAAAAAAAAGAAGTTTTATTTTTGGCACACTTTTCATACATCATTTGATAGAAATAAAATAAACGAAAATACTGAAGACTCGCTATAAATGAAAAGATCAATTTTTTGTCGAGCATTTTCCCTAAGTTTTAAAGAAAATACAAGAATAAAAACTCTATTTTTAGCAACATGCACCTCAGTGTCAGAGTGCCATGACAGGTGCAGCTTTGGACGCCAGCATCACTGCATTGACGGACATTGCCGATGTACCCACTTTTAAAACTGAACATCTTATTTATAATTAAATGATATGTAGATAGTACAGGATTTTAGATTCTATCTTTCTTCAGTGTTAACATCTAAGCATACCAATAGCCTTTGACACCTACATGACTTCTATAATTCTTGCTATACATGTAGAATAGATAACCTAATTTAACAAACATATGACTACAGTACAAATAGATATGACAAAAATGAGAAAAAGGAAGGCAGGAAATGAAAAAAGATTAGTTTAACAAGGCATTTTCTTTGGACAGTTTTCGCAAAAGTGACAGTGACCAATTTCGAATGCTGAATTTCGATGTTATAAGATCTGAGCGTTCTGATTTGCTTAAGAAGAGGCAATAATTTTGCTATATTCCAAGTACGACTAGTATAACTTAATATGGGCCAAGAGTGTTCCAATATTGAAGTAAATCCATTACTCGAGCCGACTTTTGTGTATTGAGATAAAAGTAGAAAAATGGACATAATATTGATAGAAACAAATATGTATGTACTAATATCAATAGACAATTGTACTATATAATCTACATGTCACTAAAGTAGTAATCTGAACTTCAAATACATCAAAATCTCTTTAAGGGAAGTACATTGCACGTTAATGTTTTTTTTTCCTATATGATATTGCCGATGTTCCGACTTCCATTGCATCGACGGAATGTCGATTCCTTATGTTCCCACTTTTAAGACTGAAATATTATAGAGATATTTTAATAATCTAGAAAGAACATGCTTTTTAATTGTACATGTATTAGTATTAAAAATAATGGATTTAAATCTTAGAATATCAATAGTTTTTGCCACCTTGTGGTCATTCATGGTTTTAATAGGCCAACTTTAGAAAGTGTTGATTACCGCATCATTCAAGAAATTTATATTTAAAATTTCAAGAACTAAATAGAATAAATTCACATTAAGAAAGCACAATGCTTCTTGGTAAACAAGCAAAATGGCCAAGTGTTCTGAATGAAATATGGAGATAACGAATAGTATTCAAGTTAAAAGTACATTAAAACAATACAAATCGGAAGCAGAGCAAACATGGACCTCCAAAAGCATCAGAGGTAGGATCAGGTGCCATAGAGGAGTGAGCATCCCCTGCCGACCAGTCATACCCGCCGTGTGCTCCTTGTCGTAATCGAGAAATAACGGGGGGAAAACCGTCGACAATTCAGTGTAAGGTAGAACATGATCTTGCGTATCGAATCAACTGAGAGATATATACACCCCATATGCAGGTGATAAGGATATATTGCTGCATAAGTAATTAAGGGAAGTTGACGATTTTAAGATGAACTCGTCACGTTTATCATAAAGCTTTGTCATTAGATTACCATTAACGTCTTTTCTAGTAAAATGTCCAAATATGAAACAGATGTGTCAGACTCTGTGGTTTCTTTATTTTAAGCTCACTGGGATATATCGTGTCGACATATGAATGAAAATAACTATTGTTAATTGATAATACGTCGTCGATATATCTAAATGTCGAGTTGAAGGCCACAGCAAGAGATTTCTCTTTGTCATATATACTCGTAAGATTTTGAATACTGCTTCATATGAATGCAAAATAGGTCTGCTAAAACGGGGTGCAATTGGTACCCATGGGAATTCCAACAGATAGTTGGAAGAACTGGTCTCTAAAAACCATATAGATATTGTCAATTAGAAACTCAAGCATCTTTTTAATCTCAACTTAATGCTTACTCCTGCTAGGCATCTACATGTAATCCCACCTCTGGATTTCGAAAGGTCCGTGTTTTTCTGTTCTATTCCCATATTTGTTGGTAGGTATTATGGGATCAATCACAGTTCGTTATCTTTAACGAAAGCTTAAAAAAGAACCTAAAATAGATAGAATATAAACGTCAAAATCATATGGGTATCGATTGAATGATTTATACATGTACAAGTACTAAATGCACTGATAATATCAATAGACAATACAAAGGCACAAGTAACAAAATAGAGAGTGAAATTTGTCCACAGACTGTGGACAAAAGTGTTCGCACGATGGCGTCATTTTTAAAATGTGTTTATATCGCTTGTTGTACAACTCAGGTTGTCTCTCTTAGTATATGCACAATTCGTTTTTCATACTAATTGTTAGGCCATTATTTACACACTGAATTGTCGAAGGATTTTCCCGTTATTTCCCGATCATGACAAGGAGCACACGGCGGGTGTGACTGGTCAGCAGGGGATGCTCACTCCTCCATGGCACCTGATCCCACCTCTGATGTTTGGATGTCCGTGTTTGCTCTGCTCCTATTGTTGTTTAATGGACTTTTGAGCTTGAATACTGTTCGTTATCTCCATATATTTCATGTAAAAGAAACTGGACCGTTGAAAATGACTGGAAAAAATAATTTTCTCTGACGAAAGTCAAAGTGTCATTGGAAATGACTATAGAGTTTACACGTATATATATATATATATATATATATATATATATATATATATATATATATATATATATATATATATATATATATATATATATATATATATATATATATATATATATATATATATATGTGTGTGTGTGTGTGTGTGTGTGGAGAAAAAGTGACGAATCCTGGCTGCCGGACTGCATTTCCCCAGGAACTAGTAAAAAATTAGAGTCATGATCTGGGGATGCATTACATATCATGGCGTTGGTACGCTTTGTAGAGTGAATGGCAACATAAATTCTGAAAAATACATAGCTATTTTGGAAAATAACTTGTGGGCTGTGGTAGCAAGGCACTTTCCTGATAATAATTGTCTATATATGGATGACAATGCACCCGTCCATCGATCTCATATTTCCACAAATTACAAAGATAACAACAATATCCCAACATTGGAGTGGCCCGCACAGTCACCTGATTTGAATCCCATAGAAATTATATGTTTGGCAATCAAAAGAAAGCTTCAAAGTCACATTTACATGATAAATTCAGTTGATGAACTGACTGACAAAGTTTTGAAATTTGGATTTCATTTACAATAGAATATGTAAAACATCTGTATGCATCGCTTACAAAACGAGTGCGCCGAGTTCAACAGGTCCGTGGGTACATCACAAAAATGAAAATATTAAAATAATACCTTGTTTTCTTCATTTTTATTAATTTTACGTTAAATATGAAATATTTGTCTGCAATGTTTTGCACAAGACAATTTATTTGTTCAATTCAGAAATTACATAAACACGTTTGATTACCGGCAAGTGTTTTCTAAAAACAAAATGGCCGCCATCATCGTGCGAATTCTTTTGTCCACAGTCTGTACATAATCTTTAGGCAATGAAGATAGTAGAATGCTGAACTTCGACTACATCAGAATCTCTTTCAGGGAAGTATGATACTAAACTCATATTTCGAAAATCTTTCGAAATAATATTGCAGTTTAGTAATTGCTGAAGTGTGTTTGAATGAATAAAAAACAATATCCTTATATGACATGCAATATTATTAAAAATGTATTCTACATATATTTCCCTCCTTTAATAAATGCATTTAGTGCAAATTTTGGTCAGACACTTGGGGGCAATCATGAATTAATGTTATCATTTCAATTATATATTTACATTTGGGTGGCGATCATGAATTTGCTGCACTTGATCACACACTTCGCCAAAGATCCCAAATATAAATCCTGTAAAAGAAGCATATCTGTATTATAACATTACAAAGAAATAGTTACAGTATGACCCAGAGTTCAAACAAACAGAATTGCAATATCCATAGTAAAATTACATAGAACTGTAAGACACGGAATAGAATCCAATAGTTACTGTGTAACCCACAGTACAGTAAATAGAACTCTATGTCACAGATTATAAAAAACAGTTACGATTCGACAAAAAATACAACAAACATTGTTGATGATGAATAATACTATGAAATATGGAGATCACGAAAGTATTCAAGCTCAAAGTCCATTAAAACAATACAAATCGGGAGCAGAGCTGTTTATCAGAGAAAAAAGCATTATACTATTGTATTCGTAAGGATTATTCTTCTATTATGTGAAAAAGTGACTTTTTGTAAAATACATACAATTAACTTTCGTTATTGATATCATTACTAATTTTTGAAGGTGCAATAGTTGTATAAAAAAATTATAATTTTTGTTTTAAGTACATTTAGTCACACTAAAAATAAAAATAAACATCCTGCATGCTTCATCATCTACAAGGAAACCACAAAGCAAGTTAAACGAAATGTACGAGTCATCAGGGAACCAGAAACTTCTTATAACTTCAGAAACCAGTCCATAGTTATGAATAACACAACCTCTTTATTGGAAAAATTGGAGAAATGGAATAATGAACTGGCGAGAGGACTAGTCCTAAATAATGTGATTTTGTCCTTATACATTACAATTGGTCTGCTGGGAAATGTTACAGTTATTCTTATTTACGGTTTTAAGATGAAAGGCAACAATGAGGAGAGGTATTTTATTCCCGTTCTTGCCTTTATGGATCTAATTACATCCCTTTCTTGTGCTGTCATCGCAATAGCTATGAACATGACGCAGGTAACATTCAGTAACACAGATTTATGTAAATTCTTACGGTTTTTTGGATCGTTCTCTTCTTTTACTTCGGTTCTTTTTCTTCTCATCATAGCTGTGCACAGATATTTAAAGGTATGCAAACCTTTTAGAAAACAAATGACACTTAAATGGAAAAGACTAGCCCTTTGTTTAGGGGTACTTGTAGCGTTTATATTAGCCGCACCAATGGCTTATTTTCATGGATCAGTGCCCTTCCCAAATAAGGAAGAAGGAATCTTTGGTCAACAATGTAGTCGGTTGAAAACCGTCAATAAAACAGAATCTTTGATTTTTGGAAGTGTTATAGTTCTTAGCACAGTCTCTGTTATTGTTGCACTTATTTGTCTCTACTCTAGAATAGGATATACTATCCTTAAACATTTCAAACACAAGAAAACCATTCGCAAGAAAAATAGGAATGCGACCGCTGAAAACCCTCCCAATATAATGGACTGTAACTTACAGGCTGGATTCTTCAGTGGCGAGAACCTACATAGTGACTCAGAAATTGAAGTTTATTCTATCGAAGTGGGCAATTCAGTAACCTCAGCTGCTTCTTCCACTCCCCAATCTACAGGTACATTGATTACTACAACTGGTGTGCCACCTCAAGGAAATCCAGCTCTGTATAAGTCAAGTGCAAAACGAAGAAAAGAACAAGCCAACAAGAGAGTCGTCTATAAGTTTACCCTTATGTTCATGCTTATTACCATCATTTTCCTCATCTGTTACATCCCAAAGGTCATCATCATGATGCTAGAAGCGATGAATCCCAAATTTTGGGAGGAATTTTCAGATTCTACAAGAGCTGGCATTTTATTTGTTTACAGAATGTACATCATAAACAATGTCGTAAATCCATTCATCTACGCTTTTCTAGACCACCAATTTATAGCGGAGATCAAGGAGTTATTTAAAAACTGCAAAATGGCAAACTAGAATTCATCTTTATCAGAACTTGTTAGATATAAAAGTTTTCAACAAAATTTTAAATGAAGTTTCGTTCTTATGTATTAAAATATGATTTTTCATTTTCTTTTGGAATGCCTTAATTTTACTTTATGAAATTCATGAAAAAAAGTTTGCATAATGTATATACCGAATAAAAAAGAATACAGAGAGAGATATCTCTTATGAAATATAAAGTTAACGAACAGAAGTCCGAGGCGTTAGCCGAGGCTTTTATATTTCAGACAACATTTCGAGACCGAGGAGGTTATCCTGCATCATTCACGACAACAAGGACTTTATTTCTATTCTACTAACAGCTCTAAAATACGACTGATCGTTTTCTCTATAGAGAAACGAATTAGGTCACCATGTCGCGATTTTGCTGTTCCATTTAACACCAGAGTCAATTTGTTTCTTTACTTCTGTATTAATTGCATAAAATGCAGACGGTTTCAGCTTTCGTTGGGTTAAAAATATCCTTTAATTATTTATAAATTTGTTTGTATCATATATTGATTAATTTTTTATGAATGTAAAATAACAATTTAAAATCAGCTGTCTATTTCATTGCTTTAATTGTAAAATCATGGAGTGTAAATGTTGTGTGGAGGTCCGTGGAACAGCCCGACTTGGCTATAAAAAGGATATTTATCAGCTGTTTTAGGCAATACACACTATTTAGACTGCGTAAGACGACACATCGATATGGTCTAAATAAGTATTAGATTCTACATTGAAATATTTATTTCAACTGTACAGGTTTGACATGTGCTTCTGATCTGATAATTTTTGATGACGTTTGTGATTTATTGGAGAATAATGTCCGCGGCATTTCTTAGATCTCGTCAATAACTGTGGTAGAATATGCCATACATTGTTTGTTGCATTTTCAATTGGGAAAATAAAACAATTTCCGTCTTCCTTAATTTCCCAGCATCGCTTGGGCATGAAATCTCTTAGAACTTGCTATGGTTAATATTGTTTTGCTTTAACATGCATAATATTCATACAAGAGTTTATTTTTTCAACAATGATTTTGCTACTCCAGAAAATTGGAATAGCGTATAAATTAAAAAAAATAATATCCACCAATTGATGTTTGACAAAGGCATTACTACCACTTCTTGTCCCTTATTCAGACTGTGTAGTTCACTGTTCAAACCACAGGAACACTGTATTTCCTGAGTATGTACAATATCCCATCCTTATCTAAAAAAAAATATAGAGATAACAATGAAGCGTCTGTTAGATCACGTTATGAACAATGTCCCCCATTTAATTCCATACAGGCGGAGATAATGACATGTCGTCTAATACTTCCTTACGATTTAAAAAATAAAATGCTTTCGTTGTTTGTTGTAAATTATGTTATTTTTGCTGTAAAGATTGCAACCGTTATTCCCGGCATTGAAAAACAAAAAGATAAGTTTTTTGTTTATATTTACATCCGTATACATGTATATCATTCCAATAGAGTGGATGAAAAGTATTGTTATATTGGTCCGTATCTTACACTGATGGAAGAGCTCACTTCTTAAGATATCTTTCAAACAGATGGCTATAAAAACAGTTTTACTAGTAACGGCAATGGGTTTCCATAAGAAAAAATAGAGAAAATATTTAGTGAATGTAAATAGAACACAAATTCAAAACAGTGTTAAGTATGTAACATGTAAATTTGATAATATGTGTAAGAGTAAACCCCTTAGTCTGCCCGTCTTGAACCCTGTGTATTGATAAAGTATACGGAGAAGTCCGTAGTCCCAAAATCTGATATGAAACATTCGTCCAAAGGATAGGTTGTATTTGCAAACAAAGTCAATTTATCGACTATAGAATTTTCGAAATGCAGACTCCAAAAGGATACTCTTAAACCCCCTGTTACATCAATGTATATGTCAGTTGTTCACAGAACGTTCTCTTGCTTATTGAATCAGTTAGGAGACATTAGGGATGGGTATCGGCAAAAATTTCGTATCGTGATATATTACGATTTTCCCCCAAATATATCACGATAAATCCTGATATATTTACACACAATTTTCACTACAATTTCAAATGCATTTCCATAATATTTCTAAAAGTATGCTATAAAAACATAACTTTACTTTTTACTTTTTTATTTATTTAAAATAAAGCATGTTTGGATGCCGTTGTTTAACTGTTTTCAACATTTTTTTTTACGCTTCCTGTAATTATCATTCAATAGTTTGAATGAATAATTTCCGGAATTTATAGTTATGTACCAAATACCGATATTTTACTCTCCGTATCACGAAACGTATCACGCAAATAAAAATCGCGATATACCGGTATACCGATAAAATAGCGCATCCCTAGGAGACATAACAGAATACAACAAAAATATTTTGATATAGAGGTCTGTTTAAAGAAATCAGCGTCAGCATAAGGAAAATGAGAATTTAGAATCACTTGTAAAATCATCAAGAGAAATAAATCAGCAAACCAAAAATATGCATTGTCAGACAGCAAACAATATTAGTCATCAAAATCAGCATACCCAACTTATGGTCAACAGTGAAGGTATAGGTTGATTTTCGGCTTCACAGCTGTAAGATACAAAGTTATTCGTAGAGGAATACAATTCAATGCATACATTGTAGGTTGCTATACTGAAATGTTGTTACTATGGGCAGCATTATTGAAAATTGAAGAAACACTGATTCAGCTTTAATTCAGAAAAGCAGTATACCTGTGGCATTCAATCAGCGAACACTACCACCGTCATGTTGTCTCTTGAAATAATAAAACACAATACTAAAAAAGAATGCTTTGAAAACAAATCAAATGCATGAGAATAACATTATATTTTCGTGAGGTACATGTATGTGCAATTATTAATAGAAAAGAAACAGCTGTGAAGTAGCGCAAACAATATTCGTTAGATAAGCTTTATGTTACTCGTTCACACTTACCATGCATACAATATCACCCTGCACAAAATATGCTGAAGAGAAAAACGTCTAAAAACCAGTTACCCCCATATTTCTTAGAAAGTTTTTTTTTTTTTTTTTTTTTTTTTTTTTTTGTGACAAACAATACGTAAACCAATATAAAAAATACGATAAATACGAATGAGAAAGGAAACCCGACAGAAGGACAAAGAGAGAGACTGAGGACAAAGAAGTGATCTCAGTTGTTTCAAAATCTATACTAGTAATATAGAGAAAATTTTAATATGTAATTCCTCCTATTTTATAGTGATGGCGTGATTAAAAATAAAAGACATCGTGACACCCTTCTATGTGTTGTGTTCATGAAATTCCACGACGTGTTCTGCATTATCTTTGTGTTCCATAAAAAGACCAGTGTTTATATGTCTCTATCTTATATATAAATGCACCAGAAGTTTAATCACCAGTCCGTTTAACCATTCAATGATGAGAACCTTTTTTATTTTGGCTATCCTTGTCGCGGCAGGTAAGTCTGTTAGTTAGGCTGCCGAGTTAAGATCGAGTAAAAACGGAGAAATGTTATTAGATCCTCTTTTTGAGTAAATTCAAAATGTGAAGATATTCCTTACATGGTCTTTGCATATAAACTTTTAGAGCATACTAAACTGTGAAGACATTTCGTTAAATGCTCTTCAAATCATTTTGAATATAATAGTGTGGTCAAATCGAACGATTTTTATTAACCGCTTACTCGCTTACTTTTGCGATCGAGTAAGCAGTTACTCGGATGGTTTTTCTTTAGACCTCAAAACATCCGTTTTCGCGGTATATATACTCAATGGTAAATGAAAATTTATATATATATATATATATATATATATATATATATATATATATATATATATATATATATATATATATATATAAAATTTAATTTTGTTTGTATTCTAGCCTCTGATTGGTTAATATCCAAAAAGGAACACAAATTATTTCTGTATAACCTGGTTTGGTATGGGGACACCCCCCCTGACAACCAGCTGAATCGTCTGTATCCATGCAATCCTCTCATTTCCAGTCCTCGGGATTCATGGAAAATTCCAGATTAAATAAATGTACCTTTAACTTCAAACAGTAACTTGGATCTTACCACATGTAAACAAAACAACATGGCTGCTAGGACTATGTATCAGTTTTTACCTCCCCTCGCTTCCCATCACTTCCGTTACTAGGGTTGTATTATTGAGCGGCAAATTTGAACTAATAAAAAGCAACGAAATTTTACACCCACAGTTGTTTAATGATTTTAGAATTAAATTATAAGGAATGACTCTAATTCTTGGCCAAATTATTCGAGTATAACCTGGTTTGGGTCAGTTTACGCTGTTTTATAATCCGCTTCGCGGATTATAAAGCGTAAACGGACCCAAACCAGGTTATACTCGAATAATTTGGCCAAGAATTAGAGTCATTCCTAATATATATATATATATATATATATATATATATATATATATATATATATATATATATATATATATATATATATATATATATATATATATAACGTCGTTACCGTTTCTATATAAATCACAATTTGTATGTACCGGCATATGTAAAACACAAATACAGTGCTTATGAACTTTATTCTTAATAACAAACTCACAGTATTAAATATCTTCTCAATAATATTTTCTCGAACATCCCGTAATAGTTTTTCTGTTTTTCAGGATGTCCGTCATAATATATCGCTTGTTTCAGAGTTGACTTTCAATCTTAGGTGGTTTAGCATATTCCTTGTCCTTCCCGTGTATGTTAATTCCATGTCAAATATTTTTCACCTTACGGATTTAAATTCAGTCATTTTAAAAAATTATTTTAATGTATATGGCGGCGTCCTCTTTAATCTTACACTGCGGACTATGTGTGAAGTAATTATAACTAACTCAAGCCTTCAAAACTTGCATATCCCTTGGCAATGAAAGCCACCAATTACATAAACAGTGAAATACTTATCAAAACAAATTGGTCCTATTAAATTATTTTGTAAAACGCTATGTCTAGTTTATCGTTAAATAACGATAAATAAAGTAAGGAAATTTAAAAACAAAATTACATTTTTTTTCTGCTGATTTAAACATGTTAAAATGTAAAATTTTATATATCCGAGTAACCGAGTGGCAGTTTTCCTAACCGATACTCGCATCGTTCGATGGGTTAATCTGTTAACCGGGTACTCGTTGACAACACTAAAATATAATAAAGGTAAATATCAGAAAATGTTCAGTATTCAGATGTACCACTATTGAGAATATCTTGCTGTATATATAATAAAAAATAAAAATAATATCGCTTTAAAGTTTGCTGTAAAGTAAAAAAAAAATAAAGTGCTGGTAATGTAAAGGTGAAGAATACAATATTTTTTTTTTATTTCTTTTACTTTACATCTGAAAACAGACATGGGATCAGGTGCCATGGAAGAGTAAGAATCCCCTGTCGACCGGTCACACCCACGTGTGCTCCTTGTCATGACCGTGTTAACGGGAAAATCCGTCGACAATTCAGTTAGAAATAATGGCCTAACAATTTGTATGAAGGACGTCAGTCACCATTCGACTTAACGTTAGATTGTATTTGCTAACAAGGTCATTGTATCGACCATAGAATTTTCGAAATGTTGACTTTAAACGAGATTAATTATATCCATGTATCATCAACTTATTTGTCAGTAGCCTGTCTCGTTTTAGAAATTGTTCGTAGTAGTAAATGCTATTGCATATCGAATCAACTGGGAGACATAAACGCCATTTGAAGATAAGGTATTATTACATAAATAAATACGATAGAAAAATTGAAGTCAACAAGTTTATCATGAAGTTTAATTGTCAGTTTGACAACAACGCCTTCCTCTAGTAAAACGTCCAAATTTGAAGCAGCTGTGTCAGACTCTGTGGTGTCTTTTATTTCAAGTTCAGTGGGATATATTGAATCAACGTAGGAATGAAACTGAATATTGTTAATTGATAAAACGTCGATATATCTAAATGTCTTTTCAGAAGCTTTTGAATAAATTCTTGTTCATGGGAATACAAAAATAGGTCTGCTAATGAAGCAGCACAATTAGTATCCCATCTGAATTCCAACAGATTATTGGAAGAAAACTACATAGGTTAAATGATGTATGTCTTTTAGAACCCTGTCTTGAGATATTAACCTTTAGCTCAGTTGCATCAACTTCACAGGAAAAAGTTATTACAGAAAAATACTTGTAGGAATCAGAATGACTGTTTGACAATTACATTTTTAGTCTATTCCGAAGACTGCAGGCGTCATGAGGATTGCACTGCCACTACGTGTGGAACTGGATCCGAAATACACTGTATCTTCCACACGTGTACCTGTACAACGGCTGCCACAGGTGGAGGTAGACATTAATATTGTACTGTCTAAATATAGAATGACTTCATTATAATATCAATATTGTCTAGAATTACTAAAATAACTGTGGAAATTGTGATAATGATCTGTTTCTCTATTATTTTTTAAAAGTAAAATTTAATTTATATTGAATTGGACTTACTCTGGAAAGGAGAGTAATTTAAGAAATAATAATCGAACACATACTTCACATAAAAATATGGTTCATATAATACAAAACCATTCAAACTTTATTTTAGCAACATGCACAACGGCGTCAGACTGTCATGACAGGTGCACTTTCGGACGCCAGCATCACTGCATTGACGGACATTGCCGATGTACCCACTTCTAATGCATCATTTAACATTGCTTATGTACTTACTTTCTATACTGATTGTATAATGTAATAAATAAGTATTTAGTATCTAAAATAGTTATTATAATGAGCCTTACAAACGAAGACGAAAACATATTGCTCATGTAGTCCTTCTAATTCCTTTATCTTCTCCGGTATAGTGAAACGGAAGAATAGATGGTTCGCATATTACCTTTTAACTTTTTAATACGATGCTTTCATATACTTCTAAAACACTTAATCCATTCTGACAAAGTGTTCAGGTCTTCCTCATCATATTTACATTTAGCTCAATTTAGCATAAATTTAGAAATTAAGTTTTTTCGCCAATTGAAAGATCGGGAGAGAATTTTGTTTTAGATGTTCAATATTTAGGCACTGCAAAGTTTGTTTATATTTGAAGAAATTTTGGAATCAACAGTTTGGGAATATCCTTAGGAAATACATGGTGTAGATTTCAACTTGAAATATGTTGGAATGCAAGACTGAGATTTTTTATGGTTAAGAATGTTACTAATGTTCTACTCCTCTGCTAGCAAATTTAAGTTTCATCACTCAACGCAGTTGTCTTTTTTTTCGTATTCGTAACATGTTATGAAACACCTAAAACGATTCTGATTGGCTTCTTCAACCTACGACATTTCTAACTGACTGCTCTTCCCAAGTTTTTTCTCCAATATCATGCCTATGATGGCATAAAATGTAGGTATGGTGTATGTTTCTAAACATACTCGTGTCTCTTGAAAATTAAAAACAAAATACAGAACTCAAGTTTGAGAAAAACCGGTTACTAACTCGCTGGTTATGAAATCTTTATTTACAGCTTTGTAAAAAATAAAATTAATATTAAGAAGAAAAGCAAATCTAGCCTTTACGATTGCAGCTGGAATCTGTGGAAGTGACATCCCGCTTAGTTCCCAAGAACATACAAGTGGCTTACTAGTATTTTCTATTTAAGACAGACGATAATGGACGTACTAGTAAAAGTTGCTTTCTAGTTCTTCAAGGTTTGTATTCGGTTATTATTAACAGGACATCATTATCACCATTAAGACACTAATAGTTCCACTCACGATATCATTAAATTTATGAACTATACCTCGTTTCCAGTCATATCTGATGTACACGATTACTACACGGAAAAGTTAATATAGCGATAATATTTCAGATTTCCAATTTTGGATTTAATTTAAAAGTATCTACTTTATTTGGCAAACTTTTGTGCATTATGGTTGAGAGCGAGTGTTTAATTTGTTCTTTCAAATCACTTGAACAAAATTTCAGCCTAGTACGCTCATTAATTTTTAATAAAAAAAAATACTAGTCCACGTACGATTTTACCGGACAACTTTTCTATATGATGTTTTCAACAATCATAGTTTTAAAATATCATGCTTCTTGAGAAAGTGTACCTTACTTGTTTAAACTTATGATTGCCTTGAACGAACTGGCACCTAAAATTCTTGCATTTTTCTTTGAGTTTTATTTTTTTCCGAAAGAAGCTTGGTGTTCTGCTTGTTAGCCAACAGAAAGAATTGCAGGTTTCCCGAAAGTCTATCAAATCTAAAACTAACCCTATAAAAGATATATCCAATTCTGTAAATCCAATCGGTAAACTAATTACATTATACCTCATTACAATTATTCTATACAACACGCTATCTGATTGGTTCTAGACGTTCACGTGACAGGGCCATAAAACTTCATACTTCCCTATTGTTGTCATGCTTTTAAAATAATCAGCTTCTTCAGAGACATCTTCCCGCAATACTCATCGTTCTTTGAACGAAAACTTCCAAGAGCATCAGACTTTACAAAATTTACAATAGTAGAGAGGTTTCATCTGCCAAGCAGTGACGAAATCTTCTTTCCGTTAAGGATGCTTAAAAAAATCAAAAAAAAAAAAAAAAGGTAACCAAAGACAACTGTCTGTGAAGTGCCCATGGGTCTTCTGTAAAGTGTTTCAGTAACTTTTTTAAATGAAAGTGAATTTGAAAGTTTGTAATAGTTTTAAAGGCTTGGCTTGTTTTGGTATAATAAACAATTTATTGCATTAATTTGTCGGGAAATATGAAGATTAATTCATTTTGAAGATTTTCTTGACTGTCTTGAATTTTCCAGA
Source organism: Saccostrea echinata (assembly GCF_033153115.1). Taxonomy (NCBI): domain Eukaryota; kingdom Metazoa; phylum Mollusca; class Bivalvia; order Ostreida; family Ostreidae; genus Saccostrea; species Saccostrea echinata. The sequence continues at coordinate 3,236,173 of NW_026889792.1, forward strand.
CAGATTTAATTTAATGCAATAAATGTATATTGATCAAAGCCCAAAATGATTTTAGACTCCTCAAAAGTTGAACAGCTGTATATTTTCATTCAGGCAAAAAACAAGAATCAAATTCCTTAAAAATTTCCCTTGATGTATGTTTATTTATAATGCACCTCTCTTGTTTAGAATGGTGATTAAGCGATTTGTGGGTACAGTGCTGCAGCACTCACGAAATAGTTACATACATAAAAGAAATTAGTATTACTAATTTCATTTTTACGACAAATATAACAATTAGACGATATTTGTCTTATAAACTGCATTTTCTGTTTACAATATTTTGAATCATCAGAGAGATTTACAATATACTCTACAATTATTTTTTAATTTTATTATTATTTTTTAAAAAATATATTTATATCTTACAGTGCAGGATTGTATTTAATTTCCTCAAGACGAAGGATTATTACAGAAAATATCATGGAAAGATATATTTTTATAGCGATTTTTTTTTTCAAGACAGAATTCCCTGTACTGTTAAGTAGATAACTTACAAAACGAAATCAAGGAGCAAAATAAAATGAAAAATGTGAAGACAGCGAACAGTGATCAATCTCATGAATCCAACAAAGAATACAAATCATGAACAGGGCAAAAAAAAAAAAAAAAAAAAAACACAGACCCCTGAAAACAACATTATTCAAGCAAAAACGAGACATATTTGAAAATCTTAATATTTAAAATAATTTCCATTTTTCTTATTTAAAGAGGGTTTATAATATAATATGATATTTTTATATAATATAATATATAATATAATATTTTTGGAAGTTGTAGGAACACAATAAAGAATTTATCATTTGTATCACTGCTGTAGGTTTCTTTGAAAATTTCAAAACCATCATCTACATATTCATTTATATTTGTAAATCTGTTATCTTTGTATGATGAGATGACATATATAAGAATTATCTAATCACGTTAACATATTTTAAGGGTTTTTTTAAGGTTACAAAATCGTCGGGTAATCAGCTTTCCTCTATTCATGGCATGTCATTTGTACTCAATTAGAAGAAAATCGGTCTAATCACGACTGATATACATGAAATCCCAACGCGTGTTGGTCTTTTATCTTTGTGCCCGATTATAGAACCTGTGCCTGACCTTTTTGATTTTCTGTCCTAATATAAAAGGCGCGTTTCTTATGATAACGATACTAGACATCAAATCACCAAGTCTATCCAAACTCTCCATCATGAAAACTCTTATTGTTCTGGCTGTTGTTATTGTAGCAGGTAAAGTGGTTTCTTTGATAAATAATACTAACTGATGAAGATAGAAATCTCAAATTAATTGAACATAAAGGATAAAATCTCTTCTATATATAGAAGATCAATTTGGACTTTGCCTTTATATTTGATTGACCTTCATCCAAACTTTTCATATCCATGAAATTGTATTTTATATGGTAAACAAAGAGAAATAGTTTTTAGAAGCTGTATATAAAAAGAAAGCTAGGCCACAATTGAAATTTTTGTACACTTTTGTCATTAACATAAAAGAGCTTTATGTACCTGAATTTTTATGTATCATTTACATATAAAGAAGAAAAATTTACACACCTTAATGATAGAAATATTTTCTAAATTGTTTTGTGTCGTTGTAGTTTTCTCACAATGCTTTATTTTTTCCAAACAAAATGTTTGCTTTATATTCTAGAGAAATAAATCCATTTTGGCCATCTAGAAAAATTAATTTCTTATCTGAATTTATTATATAATCCTCATCTGAATTTATTTTATGTTTTCGTGCCACTCAAACGAACATAAATAATTCATAAAATAAACACAAACACATATATTAGGATGTGAAGTTTACTTATTATACAATACATATATACATATATATTTCTTCTTTGTCTTCCATTCTACAAAACAAAACAAAGTTTTTAATATAAAATGTTTTTCAACATGTAAAGCAAGGGCGGGCGGATGGAGATTCAGTTATCTGCACTGAAAAGAGCCCTCAAATGGCTATAGAACTTTCAGCGCTAACAGCGGTCAGTTAAAAACCGTGCAATAAATATATAAATGTCACATGACAAGGTGACCAGTATTACACCAATAGATTACAGATACAAATGTATAAATAAACAGGAACACGTTATACGAACCTTTGATAAATACATATATCATTTCAGTTTCTGCTGAAATGTGCAGAGACACAGCAAGCTGTTCCACCAGCACCACAAGCTGTGCTTCTGGATCTGAGCTCCACTGTGTAAACCATCAATGCACATGTACCACAGCAGGCAGTGGTGATGGAGGTATGTATCGAATTACGTATGTTTGATTCTTACCAATAGAGCAAAATTATATGAATTTTTTCCTTATCTATATTAAAAAATCAAGATTAATATTCTTCACTGTTATTGCAGGATGTACCATGGCTGATGACTGTCATGGAAGATGTGACCATGGTGGACGTCACCATTGCATTGATGGTCGATGTAGATGTACCCATTTTTAACTGGATAAATTTATATTTCCTAATGAGTTTGATATATTTAATCTTCCATTTGTCACAAAAATGTCCGCAGTAAGCATAAACAGCTGCATACATACGTTTACCCTCTGACCTTGAGCCCATTACGAATAAAAGATTCAGCAGGGGTCTCTCATTCTGATTCTACAAACCAGTACTCTGAAGTTCATATTAAAAGTGTTCCTCGTTGACAATATCTATGTAGTCTTCGACGACCAGATCTTCTAAGAATCTGTTGAAATTTATACGGGCACTAAATGTGCTCCTTATCTAGTTTTTACTTGTTTTTATATTCCTATGAAACAAAATTTATTCGAAAAGATCTACATGAGAAGAAAACTCTTGCAATGGCTTTCAGCTCAACATTCAGAAATATCGATGACTTTTTTTCAATTTGTAATATTTACTTTCATTCATATATTGACTCGATATATCCCAGTTAACTCAAAAATCTCCACAGAGTCAACTATATCTGTTTCAACAGTCTCGTTTGAAGTCATCATTTCGCAAGTTTTATGGTCGATACAATGACCTTATCAGCAAATACAACCTTTCAGTAAGTCAAATGGTGACTGACGTTTTCATACTAATTGTTAGGCCATTATTTACACTGAATTGTACACGGATTTTTCGTTTTTCCCCATCATGACAATGAGCACATGGAGGGTGCGACCGGTGGGCAGAGGATGCTCACTCCTCCATGGTACCTGATCCTACCTCTGATGTTTTTTGAGGTCTGTGTTTGCTCTGCCCCCGATTTGTATTGTTTTAATGGACTTTGAGCTTGATTACTATTCATTATCTCCATATGTTCATTTCACATGTGGATGTTTTACTCACTATGGACGAAAATGGCCAAATAATAACTAAACTGTATGACAAATTAAACGAGATGTCTTCAGCTTTTCCAACTTTAACCTTCCTTGTTTATGTAGTAATATTGCAATATCACCTGAATATGTTGTTTTCTGTTTCGCTTCTGTGTCACTCGCTAAGCAAGATCATTTACTGTGTACGATCAATTTTTAAACCGAGGCAAGCTACTGACAAATAAGTTACAAGGATTTCAACAACCTCGTTTAAAGTAAGCTTTTTTTTTTGCAAATTCTGTTGGCGTTATAATGACCCTGTTCGCAAATAAAACCTATCATTGGGTCTTAGTTTGTGTGACATGATTCATACTAATTGTTAGGTTATTGCTTTTATTCTAACTACTGAGTACTCCGTCAATCTGAAAAGGGGCTCGCGGCGTGTGTGACTAGTGGACAGGAAATGTTTACTCCTCCTTGGCGCCTGATCCCAACTCTGATGTTTCCATGGATCCAGGATTTTCCCCTGTTTACGATTCGTTTTCTTCTGGATTATTGAGATTGTTCACTGTTCGCTTTCTTCATCTTTTATATTTTTTCTACACTGTATTGTGCTTCATAATTCGATATTGTTTAATTTTTAACACCAATACATCAAGATCATGTATTGAGAACAAACTTAAGACAAAATTCAAAAAAATTTATAATTTTCTAAATAATTTGGAAAATTAATTTTTTTCTATGTGTTTGTATTTGAAAATTCTATAACCTACCATTTTTTAAAACAAGGTATCTGAAATAAAATTCGAAATATTCTACTCTCAGTTTATGGTCTTCTGGCCCTCAACCAATAGATATTGCAGACTAAACATTAAATGCAACTTTATGATCAAAATTGAAGAAAAGGAGTGGTCGAAAGTCTTCCATGTACGTTTAAGAAACTGTAAATGATACAATGTAAATAACAATAAAATTTGCATTGCCATTTCTTCTAACGAACATGAAATTTTATTCTAAATCGACAATCTGATAACCTTTTTTTGTAAAATAGTCGTGTTTAAATAAGAGTAAGATACACGTTATCGCAAGTACCTCTGAGCATGTACATCCCCGATTTTTTTTTATAGCAAAATTATAAATGTAATTTAACTTTGTTTCTAAAACATCAAGTTATGTGGTCGAAAAAATAGATATTTGTGTGATTCCAACTTAATAGAACATTTTTGTTTCAATTTCCTTTTCAAATCTTCTGTTTCATCAAAGTATTTTAACAATTAAATAATTCTTAAATATTGAGATTTGAAACAAAGGACAACTTTTAGAATTTACTAATACATGTTCTTTTTTTTTAAAGAAAGTTTTAAGTGTTTAATTTTTTTCTTAAAAATTATCTGAGCATAAGGCTCAAATGAGCTTCCCTGAATAACAGTTACCGGAGCCTGTATGTCTGTCTTGTGTCTTTTGTCAAATTTTGTTCCTCTTTAACAGTACTAATGAACAAATTTCATCCAAATTTGCCACAAACTATAATGACCGATCATGGTAGCTAAGTGGTAGGGCGCTCGCTTTGTGATCGGGAGGTCCGGGGTCGATTCTCGTTCGCCCATCCGCGTCAAACCTAAGACGTAAACATAGGTAGTGACTGTTCCTTCGCAAAGCACCCGACACTACAAATGAAAGTCATGGGTCTTTTGGATGAGACCTTAAAAAAAGGGACCCCGTGTCACGGTAGGCGTTGGCACAATAAAGAACCCTCACTGCTCAATGGCCTTGAGTGCCGAGTATAGGTCAAAATTTGAAACTCTTCAGCGACATACGGTGACGTCTCTACATGAGTGAAAAATTCTCGAATAGGACGTTAAACAAAATACAGTCAACAATCAATCAGCATTCAGCAACAAAATATAATGGTTGAAGAGGGTTCAAATATGTGCATATTGAAGGATATGGCCTTCATCAAGAGGGGAGAAAGAAAAAAATCCGGAAAATACATCGGTGTCCTTTAAAAGTTCTTTTTCCAAAAATATTCAGTGGGACAGAAGGGGAAAAAGCTTCCCTATTAAGTGTAGTTTCAAGTTTGTTCAACTCATGATCATGGCCCATGAGACTAGGACAAGACCGCAATTTGGCTTTTGTAAAGATAATGCAAGATAAGGCAAAAACCTTAAACATAAAGCCACATATAGTCATTTTGATATGGAAGTATCATCATGTAGTGTAGACTCAGTTATATTCAAATCATGGATCTTGAGCTAGAGTGGCTCCAACCCCTTAAGGAGCTATAAAACAGTCAAATCCCCTCCAATTTAAATTCAAAATTTCGCCAAATTACGTTTCATGAATATTGTAGCGACAGTTGAAATATCATAGATCTTTATGCGTTACAACAGTGCAATTTTTGATTTCGCAAAAATGTGTATGTGATTTAAATGTGCAAAAAAAGTGACATGCTCCGTGAAGCATGTTTAAGCTAAATGAAATAGTTGTATATTTTTTAAAGATCATCAGAAATCACCAAATCTTGGCAATTTTATTGGAAAATACGCTCACTAAGGAACTTTACTATCAACCCTCGTAGTTTTCATATTTTTCATAAAAGCACAACAAAAGATCTACTTTTCTTAAGTATTATGGATAAAGTTTACTTTGTGAAAGTGCAAGGACATGTGTCAATCAAACTTTTCCCGAAAATCGTAATTTTAATAATTTCCTGATAAAAGAATTTTCTTAACAAGCTTTTAATATGTTTCGTTGTGAATTTGCTCTAGCAACATATAAGTCATGATATTTTTTAATAAAATTTAGAAGATATTAGCTTCAATTCTGTGTCCCAGCCTCTATCAAAAAGTATTATATATTTGAATGAAATTTTTAGAAGTCGTCAATGAGTACTCGTTTAAACGGTTAATCTTAGTTATATAAAGGAGCATAAAGAACATATCAATAAAAATTTTCTTCTTAAGAAGAACAAAACCATTATGTGTCATATTAACTCAAAAGCATCCTTAGGAAGTGTAGATTCAAGTTTGTTCAAATCACCCCCTAACCACTTTTATGTTAACTTTTTAAACTGAACTGACTTCTGTCTTTTTCTAGCCAAAGTGCACAGGTGAGCGATTACCCATTGTGGCCCCACTCTACCACTGGGGGTCACAGTTTGAACAAACTTTATCTACACTACCTGAGAATACTTCCATATAAATATGACTAATGATGGCTTTGCTGTTCTTGAGAAGAAGATTTTTAAAGATTTTTTCTATGTATTCCAATGTAAATCTTTGATCGCCCATTGCGGCCCCAACCTAACCCCGGGGGTCATGATTTGAACAAACTTGAATCTACACTATCTCACAATGATTCCACATACGTTCATATTTTCAATCACAATGGTTCCTGAGAAGAAGATTTTTAGATTTAATTATCTCCCCTCGGAAGAAGGCGTGGCCATTCATTTGTACTAACTTGAATGTTCTTTACCCAGGGAGACTTTGTGGCAAGTTTGGTTAAAATTGGCCGATAGGTTCTTGAGAGGAAGATGAAAATGTGAAAAGTTTACAACGAAACGACGACAGACAACGGACATTTCAATCAGTAAACTTTACAATGTTAGTTTGCCCTCTCCCGACTGAATGACCAAAATGGCCCAAATTAAACTTTTTAAACTCCATGAAACAAGTATCTTGTGATTCATTTCGCTTTCTCACCCAATTAATAACTATTTCAACTTCATATTCGTAAGTATTTTTGAATTTTAAAAACAAATTCCCCTACGTAACTGCCCATTTTTTTCCTGAGTCGGGAGAGGGTAAGCAATCATTTTTTTAAAGAAGGCCCGAGAAAAAAACTATTGTTAACCATCGCATCATGTGATAGTTCTAACACTATTTTTAACATAATCTGAACTATTCATGATAGTCTAAAAAAAATTGAAGAAAGTAAGATGTACCTTCACCTCTGAAAGCAGAATTTCCAATATTTCATGTCCTCAGACTATCAAGTCAGTAATATTTAAATTAAGAGATTATTCCACCAATGCATGACTGTTTTGTGTAGGAACAACACGACATGGATTTAATGTATGCTTTTATCTGCGCAATAAAGTAGAACCTTGACCCTTTGCATGAATGCCCCACGTGTTAACAAATTGAGGCAAAAAAAAAAATGAAAAAAAAGGAAGAAAAAATGCTGTTTAAATTCAAATTGACTAGGATGATATAGAAATTAATTGATAATCTATAAACATTTTCTTAAATCAAGTAATGAAATTTTAATATTTACAACATGGCACGAAACTACATTTAAGAAGGAATCATCAAAATATAAAACAAATAAACAAATAAAATCCTCGACTCTTTTTGGCAGTTCACATTGCCATTATCACGCTAGTGCTCATGGCATTTTTTGATATCCATTTTTTGATATACCTTCATCACCTGCATACGGGGTATATATCTCTCAGTTGATTCGATACGCAAGAGCATGCTCTATGTATGTACATTTTCTAAAACGAGGTAAATTATTGACAAATAAGTTGATGAAACAAGAATATCAGCTGTCTCGTCTAAAGTCATCATTTCGTAAGTTCTATGGTCGATACAATGACCTTGTCAGCAAATACAATTTATCATTGAGTCAAATGCTGACTGACGTTTTTCATACTAATTGTTAGGCCATTATTTACACACTGACTTGTCGACGGATTTTTCCGTTATTTCCCGATCATGACAAGGAGCACACGGCGGGTGTAACCGGTCGGCAGGGGATGCTCACTCCTCCATGGCACCTGATCCCACCTCTGATGTTTGGAGGTCCGTGTTTGCTCTGCTCCTATTTTGTATTGTATAATGGACTTTTGAGCTTGAATACTGTTCGTTATCTCCATATATTTCATCCAAAAAGTATATTCATGAATGTGATTTATAAGACCGTGGAATACATATGAATCACTCAATACTTTACGTTAAATGTTTGTTTTTTGAGAAGAATTTGATTTACATTTGAGGGATTAAATAGAGAATAATACATGGCAAAATCTGTATCACATCCGATATCACCCCGAGGCTCCAATATCAGCCCGAGAGCCGAAGGCCATAGACTGATATTGGTCGAGGGTTGACATGGGGTGTGATACAGGTTTTGTCATGTATTGTTGTTTTTATTATATATTTGAAAATGGTGTCTAAAAATCATATATAAACTTGTAAATTAATTACTGAATTTTTAATAATTGAATGTGTTCTGTTTTGGTTGAATTTGCCTTTCTCATTATTTTTCCCCAAAGGTAATGCTTTCAGCGACAAGAAATTAAATAATTATAAATTAATCAAATAATCGTTTTGAATAACATGAAAAGTCTGATGAAATAAAATTACAATTTTAATAAACTTCATAAACAAATAGAAAAAGATCCGAGGTACTCCGAATGAAAAAATACAGAGATGTTCCGGAAAGGTGTAATAAATGGTGTGATAAAGGGTGAAATTAAGGGTGCCTGATACAGGGTGTGTAATATAGGGCGCGTGCCTGTGTTCATATCAGGGATGCCAAAATCCTGTATTATATAACAAATATATAAGACTTTTTTACATGAAGAAGATGACAATATAAACACATAGTCCAGAGGAATTGTTTATAAAAAGGCATGCTTTTACAGAAATTATAAGTAAATTATAATTTCTATTATTAGTAAACACACTTCAGTGCAAAACTTGATTCGATTAAATTTAAAATGTTAATTAAAACCACGGTGAAAGAAACGAACTGTGATTTATCTAATAAATCGTAAAAACTTTAAAAATAAGAATATAGCAAAATTACGGACACCTAGAAACAATAGAGGAGGGAATTGGAGCCTGGAAGGAATCAACATTAAGGTTGCGCCATGGTATTTAATTTTGTTATATATTCTTACCAAAAATGCACATTCTTGAGTAGGCAGTATAAATTCAAAACAAAGTTTTGAGAGTATTTCTTTTCAGATTTGAAAAATAATTCCTTATATATATTTTGAAACCGATATATATATATATATATATATATATATATATATATATATATATATATATATATATATATATATATATATATATATATATATATATATATATATATATATATATATAATTCAAAAGTAGTTAAAAGATGTTATTATACCTCTGTGAATTTTTTCTATATAAAAATATGACGAATAATCATGCTATTTTTTCTAAACAGTCCCTACCGTGAAATAGTTTTTGTGCTATTTGCCCATGGTGAAATAGTCATCAAACTATTTACCGGCAGCATTCTGTTTCCCTCGCTTTTCATCTCGGAACTCTTCTGGTTTTATCCAGATTGTGACGGATAGATTGTGCCGTAACACAAGTAAAGTTAGCTTTGGTATAATAAAACACCTATTTACTGACTATTCGGACAATAGCAAGTTTATCGTCCCCCTCTACAGCAACTATTTCCCTCGGCTGCGCCTCGGGAAATAGTTGCTGTCTTGGGGGACGATAAACTTGCTATTGTCCTCATAGCCAGTAAATAGGTGTATAATGTCACACAGTAAAAATAATCATAAAAGAAAAAGAAAATGCACAGTTTCCAAATGTCATTTAACACAAGTGCTTTCTGGATTTAACAATCCGTCTTCAGGTGTACATACTTTGAACTGATTTGCTTGGTAACGTTAACTATGACGTTATGACGTCATGAGGGTCTTTGCAGGGAAGGAAGAAATCAATGACGTCATAGTATCTAGTGTTACGTAAAAGTTAGGGAAATTTGAATTAAACAATAAATCATGATTTCCTCAGTCTCAATAAACAAAGTATAAAGAAATTAATTATACAAAAAAGACATGAACTTATCAAAATATTAATGTTTGTTCAGTTTTGGTGAAAATAGATTTATAAAGAAGTTCTCTTTTACTATTCTCATTACGGCTGAATCGTTCCTAAGTTTATAAAATGGAAAGACATTTTGCCAAATGTTCACTGCATGGAGTGTTTCTGATGCTCGGATTATTGATTTGCTGGCGGTGGACGCGCATGCAGGTGGTTAACTGGGATCCGGTTTGACCGATGTATTCCTCTCCGCAGTTGCTACAAGTTATACAATAAAGAAGATTTTTGGTTTTACACGACATGTTTTCATTTACATGTTTTTCCACGCTTGAAAATAATAGAGGATGAATTAAGTCCGATTTCTGTATAAGTTGTTGCAGATCATTGTCCCGTTCAATGATTGTAAAGTTCTTTTTCGCCTCTTGAAATATATTAATATGTTTTGGATTATATGCTGTTACAAAAGGGATTAAGAAGGGATCTTTGTCCTTTTTTCTGGTTGTTCTTAAGATGTGTTGCGGGATTTTCTTGGATTCTTCTATGGCAGAAAGGATAAGATTATATATATCCATCCTGCATGACACGCAAGCTTGTCGATCAAAGTCGAACAAGTGCTTGAACATCAAGTGCAGGACCTAATCGCTAAATTTTTTAAATAAATAAATAAATACAGGACGTTTTCTAGTTTTTCATCTCATAAAAAATCCCGACCCAGTCTAGGGCAAAAATGCCCGAATCGGAGGGGATATTCAGACATTATTTTGCTTCAGTCATGTTTTGACGTGAAAAACTGTTATGACACCTGCACTGTCGATATATCAAATTGTAGAACTGAAGACCACAGCAAACGTTTTTCTCTTTCCGTGTAAATTTTTTTTTTTTTTTTTTTTTTTTTTTTTTTTTTTTTTTTTGAGTAACTGCTTCATCAAAAGCAGGTCGGCTAATAAAGGAGCACAAGTTTTATAAATGGGAATTCCAAAAGATTGTTGAAAGACCTGTCCTTTTACTGGACTCTGCTACTGCAGATTCCTAAATATACGTGAGGAATTCATTATATCGCGTTATTTCGCGAGAAGCACCAATCGCGAAATAAAATTACTCGCTTTTATTTTTAGGGTGCTGTTATCCATGTAATATCTCTTGATCAACCATCAACTCGCGAATTATTTTTAAGTACTCGCCTAAAATAAGGAATCTACAGTATGCATATGCATTTGTTTGCAAGGATTTTTGTAAATTTTTGGGATCCAGTATAGATATAATTACTCAAATTAACCGCTTCTGTTGACTAAAATGCTATAGTATTTAAAACTGAAATATGATTTTGAATAATTTAATCTTCTGAAAGTGAACTGAGACTATAGGTAGGTATACAAGATGTTTTAAACTCTCTTTTTAAAGACAATTTCATTAATAAGTCTTAAACAAAGAATATGTTGTTTCAAACTTTGTCAGTTGAAACCATTACATATTGTTCCACTAGTCTGTCTTAACTAAAACATATAATCATGTTCCCAAAACGAAGTTTAAACGAATTAAACCATGTATTTGTAATGAAATTTATAGTAATGACTAAAAGTGTCAATATTCTAAATACTTGAAAATAAACTTAGGGTATTCATATAATTGAAATGAAAAAAAAAAGAACACAACAGAAAATGTCAAATTATTGCTATTTGATATAATTTTGGAAAAAAATGAAAACTATAACTGTGATATTTATTTTGTACTTATAGCATTTTTCACAATTTTTTATGAATTTTTCTTGTTTCAAAAGGAAATTTATATATTCAGAATAATATATCAAATTTCACATTGAGAATTTATTGGAATGCTTTAGTTCTCCTTTTGAATTTTCTCTTTTTTCAAATTAATCATAACAATAGTAAAATCTACAGAAAAGTTCATTTTTTAGAAAATAAAATAGAGAAAAAAATAGCTGAACCTCAGTAATACTCTCTCTCTCTCTCTCTCTCTCTCTCTCTCTCTCTCTCTCTCAAGTAATACGACATTACGTTTCGTGGTTGTTGTTATCTCCACATGACAGAGATATGTGTTGAATGACTGACCTTTGCAAGATAATTTATTTCAAAGATATATAAGTGAAAAGAGGTATACAATTTAATCATTGTTCGCAGAGACAAGTGAAACAAAGATCACTATGAAGGCTATTTTCATTCTTGCAGTTGTTGTTGTTGCAGGTATGAATGTTTTCTATGATAAACATTTACACAATAGGTACATAACTGTTTTGCATTCAGTATTTTGACTGGCTTATGTACTGATGTTTGAGACAGTCAAACGAGTGAAAGCTTTTGATCGTGACGTCATAATAGAGTAACACAAAATACAATGTTTTGTGACGCATTTCATATTTTTAGAAGGAAAACATTTCGAAATAAGATGTTAACATCAAATCAAGTTCATAAACCGCATAATTAGTGGAAAAACTGTTTTCTCATTTGTTATTTGTGACCGTGAATGCTGATTTTTACTCAGTTTCCGACTGTTAAATCAGTATTAACTGTCGTAATTAATAATCAAGAAGACGGTTATTCCGTATTTTTGTGATAAACATTTATACAATATGTTTTCATAGAAGAAAAAACAGAAGAAGATACAATTTAGGATTCGAATATTAACAAACACATTCTGCTTTTTTAACTATGTATATGTACTTTATTACAATATTAAGGATTTTCTTTTGAAAAGTAACTATTTTCTTTACTTATGGAAAACAGATTTCTCTGTTCCTGGCATGCATTATCATTGCCACTGATTGAATTTGCAATTTAGCTCATCCACGTAGCTTATTCTAGCATTACGTTATGTGAAAATGGATGCATTGTTATTATTATTATTTTGGATATGGAATACATTACGAGACAGAGTATATGACTCTGATTGTATTTATAAAATAAAAAGTCCAGTAACTTGTAATTGATAGGATATACAAGTAGAACTTCTTCGTTAATAATGAATCCCCATTTAGGAATAAATTTTTCGATAGATCATTTTTTCAAATTTTGTTTAACATTGTATCAAAATGATAATATTGCCTAAACATGTCCAAAGGCTTCTACATTATTCCCTTTTCATCATTCATATGTTCAAACAGTATATATAAATATTCATACTTCATGACATGTTGAATAGTGTGTTTTTACAGTTGTTAAAAATTCTTAATTAAGTCACCAGATAACAAGAATACATGTAAATATATTTATGCAGAGCACATGCACCGTTTGATATACTTAAGAAATGTAGACAAATAATTTACTGTACAGTTGTTAAGCAACTATTTTTAAATTCAATATCAATGTTTTTCAGTCATCGCTGAAAGATGTGACGACACAGGTGATTGTACAGCCACAACATGTGGTGGTGGATCAACACTCCATTGTATTGCTCATCAGTGCACATGTACCACGGCAGCAAGTGGTGATGGAGGTAATGTACCACATTATTTCATATTTGGACTTTATTTTTCCTGAAAATATTTGCAATGGTAATTAAAAATTGAAAATTATCAAAGTATGTTGATTCATTTTAACGGATGTATTTATATATCTAAGACATATGCTCACTTATTCATATTATTCTTTGTCGTAATTTGTTTTAAAGAAAAACATATGTGCATAAAGAAGTGTCAACTTTGAAAAGTTGTCTCCGCAGAGTACATCCTTGTGTATTTTAGTGAATCTAATAATCATTCGGCTCCTTTTTATCACAGCATGCACTGCGGCCAGCGATTGCCATGGACGATGTGATCATGGACGTCAGCACCACTGTATTGATGGCCGATGCAGATGCACTCATTTTTAAAAAAATAAATCTATTTTACCAGTTCATATTAATTTATTTTTATTCGAATATGTCGCATTCATTTCATTCCTCCCTGTAGAAATCATAATAATTATAATATTGAAGAGCTGAAAATTATTCAAATGAGAGTCAAATGAGAAAATATTCCTTCATCGGTATATAATATTTTTGGCATAATCGTGAACATCACTACACCAGAAAGTTTATGAGGCGCCTTCTCATAATGTAATTGTCTCTAGTCCTCGTTCACATATGATGTTTTTGTGTGATCCTTGTAAGAATTACATCACACTGCCACGTGTTACTGTATCACGCTTACGAAGCCTTAACATAATTCGAACACTTTCCCAGGGAAATTTGTACAATTAGCATTCGTTCTGAAGTCACATCGTCTCGTTATTAAGTCAGGTAGGGGTAGAACAGTTTTTGAACTTCCTTAATTATAAGGAATGGGATTTACAGTTATTTAAAAGACTGAGATTATTGAATTTCCTGTATCTGAAGGGAGAACACCCCCCCCCCCGCACCCTTCGGATGTAGACTCTCAGTTTTTTTTTCGGCTTTTTTCAGTATTTTTCTCGGACAAAAATGTGATCTAATCAATATCATCGACACCAAAAATAAACATTTTATAAAACATATATTTGCGATGATTTTCTTTCCTCTTTGACTAACTGAAAAGATGCATTATTTTTACAGAACAAATTTCTTGTATAATAGGCTGATTGAGGAATTAGTCAATATGTTGAAATTCAGATTTCATCAGTAATGACCCAATACGTATATCTGTAATTTCCAGTTCTGGATAGTATCAACCTTTGGATTCAAAGTAATTCATCTATGAAAAAAGAGATCAGAACTGCAAGGTAATCCTAAACTGGAATTGTCTTCCTCTATTCACAAGAACATTCACCTGTGTACTGAGTAGGGAGGACGTAGACACCTTATCAAGGCAATAATGGAATACTGTGACACTGAACAGTCATTCCGTTGGTCAAATAGTTTAATTGTTAATTTTCCATAAAAGTATAGTAAATCATACCAATTTGAAACAGATTTTTCAGACTCTATGGTATCTTTTATTTCGAGTTCACTAGGAAATATCTAGTCGTTTAAGAAAAGATGAGAATCATTAATTGATAAAACGTCGTCGATATAAGGATAATTGAAGATAAAGAACTGGTCTGTTGTCGATCTCTTACACCCTGCAAGCGAAAAGAATCATGAACGGGGCAAAAACACAGACGCTTGGAACCACAAGAGGTGGAATCAGGTGCCTTGAAGGAGTAAGCATCTGCTGTCGGCGGGTCACACCCTCCGTAAGGCCTCTGTATTGATTAGGTAAATGGAACAACTGGCCATTGAATGAAAATTGTAAGTCAAAATGCGATCCTACAATCCGTTTTATTTCCGAATACAGTCATTATATCGATCATAGAATTTGTAAAATGCTGACTTTAAACGAGTTAGTTAAAATCCCTGAAACGTCTCACATTTTTCAGTATGCTGTTTCGGTTTAAAAATTGATTGTACTCAGAACAAGCTCTTGCATATCGAATCAGCTTGGAGACATAAACATCAACTGTGTAACTCTGTAAATAAACAATCACAAGATACGCAAATTTCATGACATTCTTCTTAAAGATGTCAAGGGCCTTGTCTTTGTCGTGGTCAATGGTTATATAATTTGTAGAAAAGTCATACGTTTTGATGCTATTGATTTTGAAAAAAAAAATTCTAAAAGTTGCTCGACGTTTTGGAAAATCCACATTTGAATTACTTCCACTGACTGGGATGCTAAAAGTATTTCAACCTAAAATATCAATTTAAAAAATTTTATCTTTTGAATGGAAACTGAGAGTATTAGTCGGATTACAAGAAAAAGAATTTACATAAGCTTTCTTTTTAAAATGTTATTGTTTTAATGAGCCTTGCAAATAAAGACCACCTTATTGTAAGATTTATCAGCTTGAACCTTGGCATAATATTCAAGTAGTTTCTGATCAAGTACTGTCTGCTAAAGATAGACGGATAAAAAGTATGCATTTTCCCCTTTTATTGTAAAACACGAGATTTCTGTATCTGTACATCTGAAACGCTTTATCCATTCTAACAAAGTGCCAAGGTCTGCGTCTGCATGTTAAACATATCGTCTGGAATACTCTTCTACGGAATTCGTAACAGGCATGACACTCTAAATTAATCCTTACACATAAAATTAAAATTGTAGATATGACTGGAAATCCTCAATATTCAAAAAACTTAAAAATGCATCCTATTTTAAAATTAATTATAATTAAAGGATTAATTACAATGTATCATTACAATTTAAAAAAAAATACAAAATGAAAAATAAGATCTCGAGTTTTTCGTTGAACCAAGGAATAAACAACACATTTTTTTTAATTTACGACTTTCTATTTTTTATTGAACAAAAACTGTTTAACTTCCAGATTATTATTTAACTTTCGGGAGGCTATAGATGTCGTCTACATAAAATTAAAAATATGAATACATCATTATCTATTTTATATATTAACTGCTGCAGTTCTCTGCTTCAATCCGTTATTTATTTAAAATATTGATATGAATGAAAACAATAAATCTATGAAAGTAATACAACTGTAGTTTGAAAAGCTTGATACTAAAATCTATGCACATCAATATATATATATATATATATATATATATATATATATATATAGGTATATGAGGTTGTTTGTGGGCACCGACCTTCTAAACAGGTTTGTGGGATCTCGCATTTCTACATTGCATAGCTATGTCATATTCATGATTTAGGCGTTATATATGGTCATTATATAATATATAATATAATTTTTGAGATAAGATTAAAAATGTTGTATATCATTGTGGGTCATTATATTCATATATATAGAGCATTGTGGGATAAAGTATATACATCGCACAATGCTCTATATATATGAATATCATGACCCACAATATTATCATATGCTATATATATTATGTGCTGCATTTCACAATGTAAGACATAAGAATTAATGTTTGATATAAATATATATATATGTATATTTACATATGTACAATATGGAATGAATCATTAAGAACAGTTTTGCTGGATTCAATATAAGATTTTAACTATTACTTTTCAAGTATTTTGGGGTCATATTACATAATGACTCACTGCGATATACGATTTATGAGACTCTTAACAAGATATTTTAGGGATATCCTCTCTCTATATATATATCCCACAATTTCTTACATACTCAAATATATATAGTGACAAAGATGATTTATCAAATAATGTCCACCCCACAATGTATTATTTATAATTTATTTATTCATTAAGCATTGTTAGATATTGAACGGCATATTTTATCTATATGCCTACTTATCCCAGATTTTCTTATATACATGTATATAGTGAACCACATTTAAGCATTGAATTCTTATTTTTAAAAGTAAATATACAGATATAATCACTGCATTGATTCCATAATGTCCAATCCGTAATGTATTTTTATTGATTCAACATATAGGATAGCAGAGTAATATTACGAGATTCTATACTATACATTTTATGCAATTGCCTGTCCCACAATTCGTTATATACATATATATAAATATATATATAGTGACCCACAAACAGCTATCATCACTACATTTATAACATAATGACCTTCCATTCGTGAATTATTCATTTAAACAATAAAGAGCTTATCAACCTTATATTATGAGATTTTAAAGACAATATCTTATGTATATGCTTACATATCCAAAAGTTTGTTATAAACATATCTATATCATGACCCACAAACAGGTATAATCACTATATTTATCCCACAGTTCATATATACATAGATGCATGTACCGTGACCCACAAACAGGTATAATCACTATATTTATCCCACAATTCATTATATACATATATACAGTGACCCACAATCAGGTACAATCACTACGTTTATCCCCCAATTCATTATATACATATATACAGTGACCCACAATCAGGTATAATCACATGCAATATATATATATCCCACAATTCGTATATACAATGACCCACAAACAGGTATAATCACTTCATCTATCCCATAAGTCAATCCCTTATCGTAATATATTTACTATTACCATAATCTATTTATTCAACATATAACTTATCAGCCTAATATTAGAAATTCTCAACAAGAGATTTCATCCCCGAGCCTACATATCCCACAGTTTCTATATACGCATAGATAGTGACACAAAATAGGTATAATTACTACCTTAGCCCGATAATGTCCATCTCATAATATTTTATTTATTTATTTAATATTATGACATTATTAAAAAGATTATTTTATGCATAACACCTACTTATCCAACAATTTCTTACATATACATGCGACGACCCACAAACTGGTGCATTCATTAGACTGATCGCATAATGATCATCTTATCGTACTAATATTTTATTTATTTATTCAATATACAGCTAATAAACCTTATATTATAACACTCTTGCATGTTACACTTTTTTTTTGCAATCGCCTACTTTTCAACAATTCCTCATATACATGTAAATTCGTGTGTATAGTGACCCACAAACAGGTATTAGCATGTACTATACATTGATCCCGTAATGTCCAACTCGAAAGTGTATTTATTATTTATTCATTATACAACTTTTCAGCCGAAATTATTAGATTCTTAACAAGATATTTTATCTAATCGCCTACTTATCCCAGAATTTCTTTTAAACGTAATTATTAATTAACCAAAAACAAGTATAATCATCGCGTTGATCCCTTAATGTTCAATCCATTACGTATTTTTTTCTTTATTCAATATACAGGTTATCAAATTAATACTATGAGATTTTCACAATATATTTTATGTAATCGCTTGTTTATCCAACAATTCGTAATATACATATATTATAGTTACCCACAAACTGGTATGATTACTACATTAATCACATAATGTCCATCCCAAAATGTATTATTTATTTATTCAACACAGAGCTTATCAACCTTATATTACGAGATTTTTAACAAAATATCTCATCTATATGTTTCGTATCCAATAATTTTTTATGCATATTTAAATATAGTGAACCACAGAGTGGCATATAATCACTTTATTTATCCCACAATACATTTATATATACATTTGTACAGTGACCCACAAACAGGTATAGTGACTATAGTTATCCCACAATTCGATATATACATATATACAGTGACCCAGAAACCGGTATAATCACTTCATTCATCCCATAATGTCCATCCCATACCATAATACCATTATAATATGATAATATTTTTATCAATGAAGAGAAAGGTTTAAAGCGTCAAGTGCCTGTGCATTGATCCTAATAATTTACAGGAAGGGGGTGCACCCTGTGAAAATGTTTACATAATGTACAGTAGTTAAGAAGATTTTAAAGATTGTATGAATTTTGATGGATATATGTCGACACAACAAACATCAAAAGGCTAATCTAAAACTGCAATATTCCAACTAGTATTATCTGCAGAACACACTCAACAAAATGTATTTGAAAGCAAATATATGTCTAATTTGACAAGAAATTTTACTCCCATTTCACAGAACTTGAATATTATTCAAATAGAATTACTAAAAGTTAAACATCTCATTTAATAAATATTCTTATTATGATCGACCTTCAGAATCCACCCATTTCAATTCAATTGACTGAGTAATAACGGAGAATATTTAAGAATATTTAAGAACCCAGGTTTTTAATTTGCCCGTACAGGTCCGACAGCACCAACCCATTTTACCAACACTCGAATTTGGACAATGGAAGGAAATTTTCAATAAAGAAATGATAAATTTTATACCGAACACATCTATCGTATTTTGTATCATAAACCGACAACACAAATGGCGTGATATCTTACATG
Source organism: Saccostrea echinata (assembly GCF_033153115.1). NCBI lineage: Eukaryota > Metazoa > Mollusca > Bivalvia > Ostreida > Ostreidae > Saccostrea > Saccostrea echinata. Next base: position 3,256,054 of record NW_026889792.1, read on the forward strand.
TACATTGTGAACAGAATACAATAAGTTTCATTTTGATAACTGGTCATCATGGTCATTATTTAGGGGATTATTATTGAAGAATAATTCAATTTGATCCTGAGAGAGGATTTTGGGGCGGGTCATGTCTTTTATTGTTTCCTCACAAACCAACCTAATTTGAATATATAATTAATTTTGTACGATATATACACACAGATTCGAAAAAAAAATTAAAATGTTTCGTGATACATGTATGTTGATATTAAAACATATATATCATTTTTCATTCTTGTTCTATAAGTTAGAAAAGAATATCAAAAATTATAAGAGGTTTGGTATAAGTTTAGGAGTAAAGGTTTGAAGGGAAACCCGCTGAGAAAATTGCGTTTAAAGAGGTTCGCTCCTCAGCTTTTGAGCATGTTTTTGGTTCGATCTCTATTTAAAAAAAAATCTGCATAATATTTTAGTTCTTACAATAAATTTGAGTCTACAATGCCAATTAAACTATATTCAATTAAAATTCCAAGATTAAATTCCATACCAAAAGCATTAGAAAAATTTTCTGACGGAAGTTTTTTTTTTTTTTTTTTTTTTTTTTTTTTTTTTTTTTAAATAAAAAAATGATAGATTTTTCTCTTTCAAAGTATTTACACCACTGTTAAGTTTGAATTCCTATTTTTCCATGCAAGTTGCACACAGAGTTATTTTGTGCAGTGAAATGTTTTATGTTGGTCCCAAATTATTTATCAAAATATCTGCCATGAATTCTATTATCATCTTGTGACAAATATAGCAAATTTATTGTGAAAGTCCAGATAAAAAATAGCCTCACTTTATGCTAAAAATTGACACATTTTTAATATTTTTTTTTTTTAAATTACATCATAAACCCCCACATTTAATTTTCTTTTCTGAATATATAATATAATTTTAACCATTCTGCTGAAATTCAGCAAAATCTTTATATTCTAGAATGATTGACTGCTTGTTTAATGTTTAACGCCGAGTCGGCAATATTTCAGCCATATTTCGGTGGATAATTATGTTTATATGATCGGGTTTTGAAAGTTTTGGTTTCTTTGGCGGCCCCCGATGAGCCTACTCTTTTTCGAAATCCAGAGAAAAGATCCTTTACGTGCCAAGGGGGTTGTAATCCTTGACAAGGGGCACCATTTAATGTCCTATCCGACGGACTTAAAAATACGTAAACTGTTAAAAAATAAATTGAGCTATGTATATTTCTCATCAAAATTGCTTGAATTACTTACTTCTAAATTTTCCTGTAAAAACCAGTTTCATGCAAATATTCTAAAATTGTATTAACATTTGTAAGAAAGTTCTTACATCATTCTCACATTAACTAAAAGTCTCCTTTGAATAGGCGAGAAATCGGAACATTCCAAAAGAATATGATTAATAGTTAGCGGACAGTCACAGGATATACATTCTGGCTCAAACCCTCGTTTTAATATTATAAGTATGCATGTTAATTTTTTGAATGACCAATACGTATTCTTGAAATAATCACTTCGTCTTGACGTTTAAGGTTGAAGTCAAATGATTTATTAACTTTGTTTTCTATAGTATATTTTAAAATGATTTTATTGCTTGTTATTTTTTTAATGCCAGAAAAATGACATTTTCTGAATGCAGAAAGGTCAAATAATTGACTATGCAAAGTAATTTGAAACGTTTTCGTTGTCATAAATTTTAATGTGTTTATTCTGGATAAAACAAGACTTTATGATTTGTTTGGATAAGAAATATTGAAGGAAAAACTTCGAAAAATTGATATATTTGTTAGACATAATTACAGTGCAAAAAGGTCATATAAAATGATCCAAAGTGCCAAAAAAGAGCACTAACACTCATTTTTTGTTTTCATTTTTAATCAAGCTCTATGTGTAGATTAAAAAAAATATACTACTTAGTATTCTTAATGCTTTTTGTAACATGATCCAATCTCCTAAATCGCAGTAATTATTGCGTTTAAACAAAAAAAAAAAAAAAAAAGACTGCGTTTAATCGCAATGTTTATTGCTTTTAAATGCAAAGCACAACTCGTAAAAATGCATACGCCATATTAGTTTTCCTATCTCCGATATACGCAATGGGGTATACTTTTCGCATTTGTTACACCTGACTGCTTTCTTGTCAGGGGTATACCTGCGTGGAATGTACGACAAGTGTTCCTGTTGGTTATGTTACATTACTTTTGTTTACATTTTATTGCAGTTTACGTGTATTAGTGTTTGTTTTGCACTGACCTGTGCAACTGATGTTAGTTTCTTTAGTAACTTTTTTTTCTGCTGTGGAAGAAGCATAGTTACTTTTGTCGCTACCCGAGAGTTTTACAATAGCTATGTAGAATACAATTCGTCCGTCACCGATGAAAAATGATCACATTGAACTGTGACCAAGTTAACGGCTTATTTTGGGTCTGTACAGGTAACGGAAAATGCAAAGTAATATGGCAGACAAACCTAGATTTCTACCTTTTACGAATCGTGTTCAGATTTAACTTATAAACCATATCAAAAAAAAGGAATTTTCTGGATTGCCGTACTGGCCGGTTACATGTACCGACTGCGGTCCAAACGTACATTGTATCAGGATATATCAGTATATCATTACAACACTACATAAGCATCAAAACAATTCTTGAAAATTTACAAAACATTGACTTTTTATGAAATATTTTTAATGTGTAAGGATATTATTTCGAACAATGGGGGATGCAGTTGGGAACACATAATTTTGGCTTAAAGATTTTCAATCCTCATGCTTTTTCGGATACTTGCAGTTTCGGCACAAGATACAGATCATCGTGTAAGATCTCATGGACGGCAATATCAGACTTCCGCGTATATTCCAAGTCATTAACATGTTTCTATTAATCGCATTTCAACATAATTTACTTTAAACATTTTAGCATAATGACAGTTTTTTCCTTTACATGTATATATATATCAACGTATCTTTAAAAATATACATATTATGGATGTTAATTTACTCGGGTAGCCTAATAGAATAACCGGGGTCTTTAGTCAAGCGATAATCGAGTGCTCATTAAAATAATTTTTGTCTTATCTGTTTATCTGTACTTTCTTGTCAAAATGCTTGTACACTCAATATTAAAAGCAAGCCACTGTCACACCTATAATTTATGCTTCTGTATATTAATTAAAATTAAAATCTCTACCGCATATCTTGTCTTTAAGTTCACTTTATCAAATACTAACTATCGCGTGTAATTCCTTCTCCAGATGCTAATACATGTATAAGTAATTGAACGATCAATCGTGTCTATAATTCCAACTCATTTATTGATCCGCTTGACAGTGGAACAGTTAGACTGTTCTTTTCATCAAAATTTAAGAAAAGCCTGTGATAAATCTTAATTATGCAAGTTTTGTGTGAACAAATGTGTTAAATTAATTCCATGGTGGAATTTGATGTTCACCATGGAATTAATTTAATTAGACATTAAGTATGTAATCATTCTAGTTAAAAATAATTCGGTTCGCAAATCAAAGGGTCTAAGCTTTGATAACAACCGAAGATAAAAAAAAAAAGCGATTTATAAATGAATTTAGATTACAATAGCACATTTTTAACGAGTAACCGAGTAAAAAATATTTAGTCGATAGTCTTTATGACCGAAAGATAGTCGAGTACTCGATGACATTCCTAGTACATATAATAAACTAATTATGTTCTATCTTTATGTAGTCTACCAACTTATGTTCCAAGTTTTATTAAAACTAGCTGCAGATCAGTAGCTCGCTGCTCTGAAAAAAATTGTGATGGATGACCAGAGAGCTACAGTGCCACCCATAGAAAAAAACTGTATATTTATTGCGCACAAAAAGTTGCGCTCAATTTTGGATTAACTTCTCCAAATTCTTACCTCAACTGCAGAAAAGCTCGATATTAAAATATTCCTTTGATTTCTATCAACTACTCTCATATTTGATATCTGCACGAAGCGCGTTGGATTGAATTATCTTGCCGTCCAAAATGGTACATAGGCAAAATTTTCGACGGTTTCAATTTCAAACTCAGGAGGGATATTTACAATGGCTATAAGGAATGTTTTGTTGTTGAAATAGTAAAAGAATATGTTAGAAACACATGGTTAGTAATATTTTGAGATGGCACTTTGAAAAACACGGAGAAATTAATCGAGAAAAAGCATAATTTTCTGTGCGCAATAAATATACACTTTTTTCAATGGGTGGCACTGTAGCTTTCCGGTCTGTCAATATTTTTTTTTTTCCGGAGGGCTACAGTTCTGCAGCTATATTAAAACTGGACGAAAAGTGTAGAAAACGTAGCACTTCGAAAATATATTTACAGACAAAAAGACAAACAAAAGAACGGCTATCCCAGATCTAAATCACATAAGCTAAACATATGCAATATTTCTTCATTGAATATTAATACAGTAGTCAATGAAGACCTATCATTAAGAACACATTTTATATCGAGTAAAGTTTCCAGTTTAATTTTATTGCCGAATATGAAAAGTATAGAACACCGGAAAATAAAAGTTCAAGATTTTCAATAATATCGGAAATGAAATGCAGCCCGTGAGACACAGTTAAATTATTTTAACTACATAATTTATTTACCTTTTTCGTGGTCTATTAACCTTTTCTTAAGAATCCGGGATCGTTTCCCATAAGTTCCCCTTTGTATTACATGGCGCGTTCGGTATAGCTGCAATAATGTAGCCCTCTCCCCCTTTTTTTTTTTTTTTTTTTTTTTTTTTTTTTGGGAGAGGGCTACAACTCCTTAGGATCTCCGTAATGGTGCAAGTGCGGGAGTGATTCACTCCCGCACGGATTTCGGCTTAAATTATCAGCAAATGGCTATTTAATTAACATTTCTTACCTGAACTCCAAAAATGTAGTTATGCAAGACATAAATCAATCCAAACATACACAGAACAATCCTTATATCGGTTATTTTTCGTGTATGTCAACATCACAACTTGAATTTATCCGCCATGTTTACTGACCTTGATCGATTTTATTTTGGGACAGCCAATGAGACTAGGGATCTCTGGGGAGCGGATCTCTGTAGGAATTACCTTATTTTAGGCATAAATATCGCTGTTTACGAAAAAATGTCACATGGAATAGTTTTATTTATCAATATTTAGTGATACCATACAGCACAATCATTTAGTAACCCCGAAAATCTACTTTACAAAGTAATTTATAATTTTCAAACGCAAGTCTCAGTGCATCACGCGAGAACTGTCATGGCTTTTGATGAGAGCGACTGGTAAACAAGCAGATTTATTTTATCTGGTTTTCGCGTTTAACGGGCTATGTTGTTGACAGTGAATAAAAATTTCACCTTTTTAGAAGTAAGTTGAATGTAAAAACAATTTATTTTGCCTGCAGTCGCCCGTATTTAAAAAATATATTTGCACCATTACAGAGATGCTGTGGAATTGTAGCCCTCTCCAGAAAATATCAGATTAAAAAAAATCAGAGAGGGCTACATTATTGCAGCTACGTTCGGTACAGTGTAGTTATTTTCACTATGTGAAACCAACATTATTTTCACAATGTGAAAGGTTCCTTCTGAGGGTTCCAAAAAATCACTCTCATTCAATAAATGTTACAGTATTTCACTGTTGAAAATATAACAAACTATATTATTATTTAAATATTCTATGTTGCTGTAACTCTAACTTAAATATGAGGTACACTACTATTAATGTTTATTAATCAAGTTATTATTGTTTTAATCCTATGATTACCAAAATCAAGATTCAATGAATTTACTCCACATATCTGTACATAAGTGTTGAAAAGGGGGGCATTCCCTACATGAAATTCTGTTTCTTGTATTTAGTGATTTGACGGTGCTTAAAAAGTCTATAATATGTATTTCGTGACGCGTTTCTGTAATTGAAGGTATGCAGCTCATAAAAAAAAATTGGAATGGACGAGTACGATGTATCCTTTTTTCAGATCATTTTTCCATTACAAACCTGCCGAAGACGCAGTCATTACGTGGAAGGGGTGGGGTGGGGGTGTCAACTGAGTTAAATATTTGAGAAGCAAATAAAGTAACAGTTTGTTTTACAATTTGAAACCTACTACGAGCATTTCCTAGTTAACATGTTACTATATCTTCTTTTGTACAACTCTACCCGAAATGTAGGTGTGGGCACAAAAATTCCTTGCCCTCTCAAAAAAAGAAAAAAAAAAAAAAAAAAAAGATAGGACACTAACTTCAGCCGCCCTTCCCCCGTGATTACGCTTATGCTTGCAGCTAAGTAAGTTTTGTAACTTTATATTTCCTGATAATTGTTTAATGATATAATTTTACAGTAGTGAATTGCTGTGTAAATACATTGCTTAATGTTTGTTTGTTAATTTGTATCGCTTCCCAACTTCTAGTTATTCACAGTGGGGTGCCGTCTGGTAGGGGGAGTTTGGTAGCCAGCATCTCTATTAATCCGCAGTATATAACTGTCATTGAGGAGATGACCAGTATAAATAGGGTTCAATTGGTTAATTGCTCTGTAGACGTGTTGATTATTTTGAAGATGTCGGAGGCACAAATAAGACGGGCTAGAGAGAATTTGGTAATTAAACATTTATTATACATGTAGTTTGGTTAGGATTTACCAAGTGGCACCTGATATTTCACCGAAATCCTTGGTAAAATTATTGCACACCAAGGGCTTTTGGAGAAATTATTTGTGATAGCCTAAATTATTAAACGGCTATTACTTCTCTTATTTCTGGGAATTAACACCAGCTCCAATTTTACACCGAAATATTTACCAAGGTGTTGTGTATTGGTGACTTGGTTAATTTTTGTAAACACCGAGCCGCACCGAAATATTTACCAAGGTGTAGCTTTGGTGATTGATTATTTAGGGAATTGAATAAAAAATAAAATATTCATAGGTAATAACATATAACTTTGGAAATTATTAGGTAATTGAGGTGAATAAAAAAAGTTGGGGTGAATTAATCTCATTATGTTCATAAGTTTCTTTATTTTCTTTAAACTGTAAATAAATGGTAGAACAAAATTGGTTTTATTTCTTAGAGAAAAGTAAAGGTTTATCTATTAATACAAGGATTACTTTATCAAATTCATACATTGGGATTTATATCTTGGGATTTACTAGTGCAGTGGATTATAGTTGCGTTACAGTGTGTGATTCAGTATGGAGTATTAAATAATTTTCACAATAAAAACCACGTTCCCTATAAAAATTGTGTTGACGAGTTCCATTCGCGTCAAAGTGTAAACAGGATATTTTATAAATATTGTTGCGTATGCATACACGTTTTATTTCTGCTTAAGATGGGTTCAGTTATTTAAACAAATTTTATTAATAACTGAATATACAGATAAGTGTATCTTCATTTTCAAACTTCAGAATAATGTCATCTTGACATATTATATTTAGTGTTTGTGCATCAGATTCCCAAACCTAAAAATATCTTCAGAAACTTTTATGTTATCCGTATGCTCTGCAGGGCTACTTGTTGATATGAAAGTTCAGATCAAAAGATTACGCTCCCAGAGAGGGAATTGATCCATTGAAGCTTCTTAATGAAGCGTGAACCCTCCCGAAATTACCTACATCTGATACATAATTAGTGGTGTTCAACAATAATTCTGTTGGATAACGTTTTAACTTGAAATACAAGGCAACTTTCAAACACTTACACACTATAAAATGTGTATACATATTATTGACGTGTAATTCATACAGACTTGTTAAGTAGGCATATTTCAATAAGCTACTGTTAAGTTCATAAATCAAATTTTCTCGGTGTACATCAATGCATGTGAGTATACACGAAAATCGTATTCAAATCGAGAATCAAGTATTAAGATTTCATGAGATTGCATGTTCACTAAATGACAAATCTTTTTTTTTTCAAGCACAAGTGTCATTTTTAACTCCGTGGAAGCAGCTGCAATAAAAATGCCATATTGCATGTAAAACGTGTATTCGGGTTGTTCTTATGAGGATGATTAACATGATTAAGAGATATAGATTCTTAAAAAACAAAAACAAAAGAATCTCTCTTTCTCCGACCCCAGTAAAACATTCTTTAAAACGATATTTTTGGTGATATAATATGTAGAAGTTCGCTGCACTTACATTGTATTATCACATTATGACATTATGTGCCGATATGTATGCATGGACCATTCCATCGTCCATTCTTCATAAAGGGAAAAAAGTATCAATTTGTCGTCGGTGTTAATTTGTATCAATGAACGACATGTACAGTAAGGGTAGCCAGGTACATATTATCGCCGGCAAAAAAATGTACAGGGTAGCGATATTCACTGTCAGATGCATCCCAAGAATTCCGTGCCAATTTAGCTTTGAGCTGAACTCCATAAAAGTGCTACCGGTACTCCCCTAAGAATGATTCGAGAAAAATGATTGCAGCTAGAAGCTTGGAAAAAATAAACTTTTCACAAATATTTTTCGAATGTCATTTATAGCATTCATTTCCTTTATTAAATATGGTCAATTATTTTTTTACCATGCGTTCTTCTTTTCTTACATGTGGAATGTATTTCAATTTTATGCAGAATTAATTAAGTTAATCTTGGAACATAGCAATTTTTTATTCAAGCCCCAAAATATTTCTGAATCTAAGGAGAATCCATAGTGTGCAAGTCCTGCTAAAACACCGCAAGTTACATGTACCCTACCCTGCATATTTCACTTACCCCTTCAGAAGATCTAGAAGGGAAATGTGGCCTATATTCACACCTTTTCTACTACGCATTTAAGGACACATTTCTCAATATTTTTTTTCACAGACACTGTCCTTTCCATCTATGCCCTTAAATCAGCCCATTCCACCCCGTATACATTTCCAGACATTTGTATGGGATAATTGGTATAACTTGCATGGTCAATGTAATGGGCTGTCTATAACATCAAATTAAGGGTTACAGTTTCGAACATTTATTTTCTTTTTTTTTTAATTTTACTTTGTTTATTGTTTACTCGTTTATGTTTATTTTATAATTTTACTCAGTATTATTATTGAGCACGAAGGATATTGAAATCATTACCTCCCCCACCTCCTCCAAAAAATGTTGAAAGGCCTCATATTGTTCTCTGAGAATAAAGTTTTAAAGCTTTAATTTGAAATTTGTAAAAGTTTTGCATCCTTTCCTCAAAACTGCTGACATCATTTGCCTCGCACCACTCTCATGGGTAATATAAAGATTAGCGATAATTGCACTTCGATTCAGTTCAGTCTAAAGCTACACCGGAGAAAATCCACAGAATTTCTTCCCTCAGATCAGCAATCACGATCCACACTCACTAGCGGCCGACATCGGCATTATCCAGTACTACATATATATGATTGTGGGTCACGTGAAAATGCAATAGTCGGGCAGTAAGTTATTGGATGCAAGTGAAAAGAAAAAGCATGCGTATTTCAGAATTTTAAAAGATTTTGAAAGAGTTATTATATGAAAAACTTTGATAACCTACTGTAGCCCCACCCTTCTCCCCGAGGGGCATGATCTAAAAGAACTGAATTACACTTTATAAGAAAGCTTTCATATGAATTTTGACTCTTCTTACAAAGTGGTTCTTGAGAAAAAAATTTAAAAGATGTCACTAAATTTCCACTAATTCATAACTATACTTCCCTTGAAAGAGGGCATGGTCCTTCATTTGAAAAAACTTGAATTTCTTTTATCCACGGATGCTTTGTGGCAAGTTTGGTTGAAATTGGCCCAGAAGTAGATCTACTTATAATAAGAAGAAGCTGAAAATGTGAAAAGTTTACAGAATGATGACAGACAAAATGTGATCAGAAAAGCTAACGAGTTTTCAGCTCAGTTGAGCAAAAAATGTTAACTCCAACACCAATTATATCGGCACATGAATAAGAATCACGCAAAAAATAATTTCCAATAATCATTACTACTGAAAAAAATCTATTTCCAAGTATATATAACGAGGAAAAAGGATAGACTGATTTATCAGATATCTCAAGAAATACGGTATCTTGACATATCATAGTGATGTACACCAATCCTGGACACAATTTTCTGACCAAAACTTTTTTCCTACATTATTGCGAGTTATGCTAAATAAATCAGCTTGTTTACTTATTTATCTGCCTTACACTTTGCCTATCCTTCTGTGTGTGTGTGTGTCAATCTCTCTCTCTCTCTCTCTCTCTCTCTCTCTCTCTCTCTCTCTCTCTCTCTCTCTCTCTCACGACCTTAGTAAATACTCTTTAACACAATATATCGGCGACAAGTGTGCATATGTTCACAGTACATGTTGTCACCGACGACAGAATGTGCTCGACACATTCTGGCCCAAACGTTTCTAAGGTCGACTTTAAATTCAAAGTAATACGAAATTGACCAAGCTGTTAGAATAATTTGACTGTATTGAATATTGATTTTATGTTCTCTTTTTTAATTGAATTGTATTCTTACCAATAAAAAGTGTTTGTGATTTGTACAGTTAATGTTACATTGACGTTGAATAATATGCTGTTGGGGTGTAATCAGGACAAGCTAATTCAGAGAATCTGTGTCCCCCGCTTAAGGAAAAAAAAGAAAAAGAGCATGCAGTGATCGGGGGGGGGGAGGGGGCGGGGCGGGTCCGAGGGGGGACACTTTAAGAAGGGCGGGCGGAGCCATAGGGAGTTAAGGTATAAAATTTAATTGCAAAAACAGCTTCTTGGGATATCGCCCGGAAATTAAAGTTTCACACACACACAGAATGTATGAATTTACGACTTTGACCTTTTGACCTCAAAATCAATAGGGGTCTTTCTTAAGCCATAGGGAGTTGTGGTATAAAATTTCATTGCAAAATCCCAAAGGCTTCTCGAGATATCGCGCGGAAACGAACGTGTTAAAACAGACAGAATTTATGAATTTACTACCTTGACCTTTGATCTTTTGACCTCAAAATTTACATGATTCTTACGCCATGGGAAGTTGCTGTGTAAAATTTCATTGCAAAAGTCCAAAAGCTTCTCGAGATATCGCGCGGAAACGAAAATATTACAGACAGACAGAAATACATGTGTACAGACGGACTGCTCTACGAACGGACGGACGGACCGAAAATAATATCCCCCACTTTCAGTAAAAGCGGGGGAAAAAAGTTCAGTCTTATGATCTACACATCTATTATTAATTGTAATATTGGCTTGATCAGTGACCTCAGAATAAAGGGATGGTTATTCACATACCGCAGTGGATGTGATCTTTCTAAGATCATATGAATCAGCAACCCCACCCCAACCCACCAACACTTAATTCTCTATAAGTTACTTGTATCATAGATATTCCCTGTCTAAATTGGTGAATACACGTATATTAAATATTTCTTCTATACTTCATACAATTTACAAAGTTATAACATTTTTTTTCACTAATCAAGATTCCGAGCTTATAATTAGAACAGCAAATTAAATATATACACTGTACCTATATGGTATTTAGAATTGTTGATTAGATTAAAAGAAGTGTAAACTTTCCGTGTAAGTTGATCACTTAAAATACATATGCTTAGGCGAGTTATACATGTACATGTACGTGTGAATATAACGAGTTTTCCCGACGGTGACTCGATTCTGACTGGGGTGCATAGTCCTAAGAGCGAGTTGTCTTAGCGATCTGTCAAGCGCTCAGGTGCATGTGCAAACTGCATTGCATCCGGTTTCAATTCGCTTATATATTTTCTGCCTGAAGCTTAGAACCCTCCACGCAATAAAGAAAAGTTACACTTGCTAAACTCATGAATTCTTAAAAGTTTTGGGATTATATCTCATCAGTACTTTCTATGCCCCAGAAGGTCGAAGATCTGAGCATAATGTTTTTGTCCACCTTTCTGTCTGCGAAAACTTCAATTTTTGAACGATATTTAGTAAACTTGAAGTTTGGAATTAATATTTTAATATTAATGCCCTGTTTTAAATTCTATCGGGAAAAAAAATCTGCATTTTTAAAAATAATCGTTAAAATTTTTAAGAACAAACGGAATGGCATACAAGGTCATGTCATATGGCATACAAAGTCATGTCATAAAAGAAAATCTTTATTTTTTTCATGATGATGATGATGCATATTTTGTATCATTTTATCGATCCTTAATAATTTAGTAGTCCATCCTATGCACAGTTACATCTGTACATAGGTATACAAATACATAAAATTGTAACAGATTCTCCATCTCCCTTTCTCTCTTCTTCCTTACTGGAAAATTAAATTTGTATCAAAACCAAGGGGGGGGGGGGTGTAAATATTCCAAAATAAATATTTTCTCTCCATTCATTTACAAGAACATTTATTTCTTTTCTCAGACTTTGAACTTTGGAATTTGATCAGTTGGTTTGTAGTAAGTAGTTAGTATTTTTTTATTATATGATTGAATAATTCCCATCTCTCTGATTGGCTGAGATCCAATAATGTTAGAAAAATACTGTTATATTGACCTGCACGTGACCTTCCAGGTCAATATAAGGAATTATTTATTCTTCATTGGACCAATAGATAGGGAAATTCCAAATTGATGCAAATAGTTTTGGAAAGTTATTTCACTTGCACCTGACTTCCACTCATATGAACATAACATTAACAGGTCGAGGAATCTACCATATATGGATATTGTCGTCATTGCGCACAGAGGTGCTTACAGCGAGCAATCGTCCAATCCAATGAATGAGCCGAAAAGCATGATGGTCTACTACTGTTTATATTTTACTACAAACACGTGGGTCAGTCAAATTTAGGACGCGATTTCAAATGACTGCGGGAAAGTCAACTAATAATTATTTTTAATGTTTTTGTGAGAAACACGAAGAATAGGTTCTAATTAAGATTTTCCATGCTCACATTAACAAACAAAGTCAATTTTCCGTGTTAAATAGTACATTGAAATACCGCTCACAAAGTCTTCACAAGTAAATAAGAGTTTTTATAACTTGATATTCGTAAATTTGCCATGCTACTGGTGTTTCGTTGTTACTTTGTTATTTGCTTACTAGAAATTAAAAGTTAATTCAGTTATTCAGTTATCAAAAAAAAACATAAGTCTATTGCTGTACGTTTTTTAAATTCTTTTTTAATTGATCATAGAACGTGTATATTGAGTAGCATACATGTATATATCGAAGTTGTATACGTAGTAAACAATGACAATACGTGAGTACACCTCAGAGTCGATTTGTTTTGGACCAGGGGATAGTCAAGTGAAATTTATACTGACTGATAGTACAGCACGGGAAAAACTGCCAGGCTATTGTCAACAAACGGACTTGTACAATGGAGTAGAGAAAACCCAGATTTTACCGTTGTAAAACATTTGTATGTAAATGTGAGTATGGAACTAGTAGATAATGATGTACATATTATATTAAGTGTGTAAAATTCTTGGAAAAATGCATCATGTCTTTCCGAGAGCGATTTCAAAAACTGGCCTTTACGAAACGTACATGTAGTATTTTTTGTAGTAACCCATAATGCAACTCATTTAGCTGATTGGTCAGTTTGCCAGTCAGTTGGGTGCCTCATTTAGCATGTAAATTTATCCTGACGTCACAGAAAATAGTTTCCTCGACCTGATTAAGGCACATAGATTATTGGGTGAGGGTGGGAGTGGGGGCTGCAGGTGGCCTGCCCCTCTCCCCACCTTTTGAGAATGTAAATTTTTAATTTAAATTTTAAGGATGAAAATTTGCAATGAAAGCTCCCCTCTCCCCTCGTTTATGGACCTTTACATCCCACCAAATTAAATTTTGAGTTGGGAGAATTCTTTTTCTTTTTTTGGGGGGGGGGGGGGGCAAGTCAAAGATTTGTTTTCAGGTAAGTTGCCATTTTTTTCTTTTTATACCCCCTTTTTCAAAATCAATCCTATATATGTACTTGACATTTATTTTTTCTACATTGCACCTAAACTAGAATTAAAAATTCAAAATAATACATTTGGTTGTTTTTTAACCCCGTTTCTCTCATTATGCTTGGCTAGTACTTCAGTAGATGTGAACAAGTAAGATGGCATGGATTGCTTAATAAGTGTGTGTCATTTAGTCATTGAATCATATAATAAAGCAATTATTGCTGTTTTTTTCGGTCAATACGATGATTTAGACACCTTCGAAGTACAATATTCACCTCGCCCTTATTGTCAGGCCTTTGTTTTTATACTTACTACGGATAACTCTTTTCTACAAGGTCCCTAAAAGTTAATGTAATTTTTCATTTAAGTTATCTTATTTTTGGAAACCGATCTATGAACTGCCGGTCAATAAACTGTGATCTATTGGACCAACTGTCGGTCAACAGACTGCGATCTATTGGACCGCAACGAATTTCGGAAAAACCGATCTGGGTTTCGAATTTATATGTAACATTGCGCAGACGTCAGTGGTAAACAATAATTTGAAACAATGCTATAAATAATGAAAATGGAATTAGGTAACAAAATAATAATTTAATGCCTGAGAATATTTTTCCCGAGGTGCAGGGAGCAGCTCAGTGTATTCTATTGCCCTCGGCTGTTGGCCTCGGGCAATAGAACACACGCTGCTCCGTGCACCTCGGGAAAAATATTCTGGTCTATTGACTGCTCAGGCATTAAGGTAGATCGCGGGTTTACTGTGTCTGAAAACATACGCTGAAAATTTGTCAGCTAAATCCTTTCGTTTCAAATTTTTCTTTCTGAAATTTTTTTGAGATTCGTCTGCGTGGTTATGTTGTAATTGTATTTCAAATGCACTAATGTTGATGAGAACAGGTGACACTATTTCAATGAAATTTGATGTAAAATATGCCTTTCACGCCGTTATATGCATTTCAAAACCATGCTCATAATATTAATAATGAATCAGACGAATTTTATATTACTCAACACAATAAATGTGGAGTAAATTTAGAATCGATCTATTAAAAAAAAAATTAATATGTACTTTAGCTCAATTTCTCGAAAAAGAACTTTAAAGTTTTACAATTTTCCATCAAACATTGTATTTTCATCACGACGTTATATTACGTTAGTGCGACATCATTATTTTCGTATACCTGCGTGACCAGAAAAAAATATTTAATTAATCAACAATTCACTCAAAATAAAGCATGTTATCCGTAAATTCAATTTTTATTGATTGATGATAATGTTCATGTAAAAGTTGCCATACTTTACCCACAGCGTGGCACTATTTCAATGAAACACAGGAGAGAAGTCATATGATTTTTTTCCCTCAATAAACTCAAGCAATGCGGAAAAATTCTACAAAAAAGGACGTCTTATCCAAGGGGAAATTTGGCCAATTTTGATCAGTTTAGCATGTTTGTTTTCAGCTTATGACTTCTAAATAAATCAAGTATTACAGTGGCGGATCCAGAAATTACAGAATGAGAGGGACAACTCTTGCCTTGACCCCACCCACCCACACACACAACACTATCAGCAGGTCTACATGTAATGCGAATCACTATTGGATGACATACAAGAATAGATGGCAATTTAGAACGTACATATATTTTATTTCATGATGTTAACTACTTTTATTTCTTTTTTAGAATCGATTTCTACATATGATTAAAAACAAAATCACCTCAAAACTATATTGATGAACGCCTCCCTTGTTGAGAATTATCTAATTCATCACTGACAACCCCCCCCCCCCCCCACATGTAGATATGATCATACTATTTTTTTTTCACATAACTGTGCATGGCTAAGACAATAGTGTTGATCTTTAAAAATCAAATTCCAGATATTACAAATTCCAAGTGTGCATTTCATCAAGATAATAACTTTGTAATAATGATTTAGAGATATGTAACCTTATGTGTAAAACAAATTAATATCTAGTCACGTAAAGTAGCATGTAGACTAAAACAAAACAAAACAAATTTACAAAAGTACCGAATAAATCATCAAATAGGAGGGCAGGCGCTTGACACTCCGGCGCTGGATCAGCCTTTGTATTGTATCAACATAATGACATCTTAGAAGGGTACACATACATATATCATGTGAAGGACTACATGTAAAAGACTGCCTTGAACTCAACATTGCTGACACGCCATTCCGGGGGTAAGGGGGGGGGTGTTGTTCAAGCTTCCACTTTGGGAATTTTAATCTGTATTAAACTGATCTGAAATAAACTAAATCAAATAACATAATTCACGAAACTGTGCCAGTTTGGTGTTGATGTCAAAGCAACAGTCCTTTGCCATTTGTGTTGTGGCGTGTTCCTGTGGACACGGAATTCGTTTTGTCGCACTTACTGATATTCTCTATAGAGAATGGATGCCAATCCGTATTTTATTTATTTTCACCTGTGCAAGAAAAGAGATGTAAAGGTTAATTGAAAAATACACACTCTTTCAATCCCTCTGCAACAATTTCAATTCAACTACTCGCCTCCCTCCCTCCCATGAATTTTCGTCCGTGTAGTATTTTGCAAGTGCGGGGGCATCTTCCGACTTTTCTTTGTGTTTTTTTGTTTTTGTTTTAAAAACCAAGTTATTCAAGCTTGCTATTCTTTCCTGTTACATAAACTTTCCTTTATGTTCATTGCGAAAAGGTTTTGATGGTTTGTTGATTGTGACGCAATTTTCTTTTTAAAAATGATGTATTTTTTTAATTCCGCAAAAATAAATTGAATGACAATTATATATGCAAAGAATGAGGAATTATTGCGTTTTACTTTGATAAACAGAATTAGTTTTAGCCCCTGAATTTTCCAACATAAAGAACACTCTTATTTTAGTTAATGATCCATCCTTTAGCTATAATTATAAATGAATAAATATTTTTACAGACTACACAAGCTTTACTGTATGTTTCATTTAATACCGTATACTGCTGAAGATATTTTTTGCTTGTTTGTAGTTTGATACGTAAACGCGATAGGCTTTCTACGTCGAATCCTATTGTGACGTCAGCAAACCCGCGATCTACCTTAAATAATTGTATAGCATAGGCGTCAAAAGAAAATTAATTGAAGTGAGGGGCTAATTGAAAGTGTGTGTGTGGGGGGGGCTAAATCTTAAAAAAAAAAATGTAAGCCCCAATTTTAACGCCTATATTATGTATATCTTAGCAAAAAAGTGGGAGGTTAAGCCCCCCTAGCCCCCCCCCCCCCCGTTCCGACGCCTATTTATAATGTGGACCGAGGCACTTCCTGGTATCGAAGATGTCGAGTGTCATCCCTTGTTTTTTATGTACATTGAAATATGATTTAAAAAAAAAAAACTGTGGATTTCAGTGATTTCCGATTTTTAATATAATTAGTGAATTTAAACACTCAATACACAAAATACACTATTCCGAAACAAAGCCTTTTTGACAGGAAGCAATGTATCTCTGTAATATAAGTTACTAAGCAAAATGATCGAGTGCGAGAAGTTTCTTGGTGCAAAACTTTCCATTGATTAAGAACCGCTGTGTTTATGTCTTACAAAACAAATATCTGGTCAGATGCTGAAGACTTGTATAAGTGGCAGATCAACTTGCGTATATATTTCTTAATCCAACATCATGAACCACCCTTTTATTTTAAGATAAATTTTAGAGACATTTTATGTCATTAATTGATCTATTTTTAATTAGCTAGTTTATATAATTCAATATTTAGGTACAATGTATGTA
The DNA here is from genome assembly GCF_033153115.1 of Saccostrea echinata. Lineage (NCBI taxonomy): Eukaryota > Metazoa > Mollusca > Bivalvia > Ostreida > Ostreidae > Saccostrea > Saccostrea echinata. Next base: position 3,273,695 of record NW_026889792.1, read on the forward strand.
TGATATAATTGTGGGTCATTAATTTGTATATATATCATGTTGCGGGATCAATGTACAGTACGAGTATATTGTTGTGGGATAGTATATAAGTATAAAGATATACGTATATATCCAAAAAAGTAAAAGAACATTGTTGGATATATACTGGGTTTAGGCAGTTTACGCTTTATAAACCGCGAAGTGGTCACCTTTTCAAACCTTCAGGGACCATTCAATCGACTGAATGGCAGAGGTTCATCCCGTGGGAGGATTAAAGCAAATACTCGAGACTATTTAGCGAGTAAAATGGTTAGTGATTGTCCTATTTTGAATTACTTGTTTTATTCGATACGTTTTAGACGTAATTTTTTTTGTTCCCAAATCTTTTATCTCTTTCTCTCACATAAATGTGTTAATATTATAAACACATGTATTACATAAATATATCTATATATCTATATCAAGGTTCTACATGTACATGTAATGCATGTATCGGATAATTATGGGTCATTTATATGTACATATATACAGAATATTGCGGGATCAAATTACAGGCAACTATACATCATTCTGGGTCAATATATTCATATAAAGAACATCGTGGGATATGTACAGTTGTACTTGTCTATCTATAAAATATTAAAATCACTGTTGATTTGATTACACTTCCCTAAAATCTTAACGTGTAATAATTTTTTTCTGAATAATCCTTGAGTTGTGAATGATTTTCTGCGACTTCATACTGACATATTCCTTTATTACTTAAAGTTCACGCATCACATCAGGGTAACGCGGCTTCTTTATAGTAACATTTTAAAGTCATTATATCTTATAAAATGATATACTTGAAGCTTTCTTTCATATCTGAATAATTATATAGACTTTAGGAAGAACACAACTATTGTACGATTAAAACTTATAAAATTATTTAACCTTATTTTTTCTAGATTTATACAATGTATTACATTAAAAGCAAAAGCTCATGCATGGCATGACATACATGTGAATAAATAATGCGTTACAATCTGATAATGATTCACTGCAATTAGGCTATAAAATCTAGCTGCTTCCCATAATCCCTCCAATACTCATGGGGAAGTATATAAAAAATTGTGGGTCACGCGCGAAATTCTGCCAATCCACAGAGTGGTAAGATTTCATATATATATAATTGCACTGTGGGTCATTTTTTGAGTGTGTAATTATGGGTCAAAAAAATTTTTTTTGTAAAAAATGAAAATAGTAACTATATTATTGTCATAAACAAATTTTTAGGCACATGGTTTGTGGGTCAATATATAATGACCCATAAACCATCCATGATACCCACAACGTGAGTGAAAAAGACACAAAATATCCCACAATCCGCATGGCACAAAACTATATATATATATATATATATATATATATATATATATATATAAAGCATTAAAAATGGCCAACGACACGAACAATAAGAATTGTCAAATTTTCGGGACGACCTGTCCCTTTCTCAGGACAAAGAAAAAAGTTAAGAAGTCATAAAAACAAAGGAAATAGAGAAACAAAAATCAACTAGCACTACTACTAAACTACCAAACACTAAATATTTACAGTATTACATGTTTAATTCGAAGTTTATAAACAGTTGTGAACAAAGAAAGCGCTATGAATTGCGTCTGGTCTATCGGGTGTACTCTGGTGAAGTGCGATTTACATAATTGAACGAATTAATTATCGCTAATTAATTACGACCAAGCAGTAAATCGTACATTGTCTTATTCTCTCAAAATAGCGAAACTATACATGATTAAAAGAAATTAAAGATAATTTGGAAGGGCAATTTTAAAATATGAATTTGGATATATTATAAATTTGGAAATCTGATAAAAGAAATAAACAAAAATGTAAGCTGTAAATATTTGGGTAGGTTGTTCCAGAATTGCTAATGCGAATTAACGGTAAAGTTTACACTATATAGAGAGAATGAACTTGTTTGTTACAATCCGGGATTGGGTCTAGTTCACGTTCATCCTGGTGAAGTCATTCAGTTTGTTAATACCATTAGGGCGGAATGACTTCAGCCTGTGCATCCAGAACTTTTCCTTGCCTTTTCTCTGAGCGTCTGTCCATCTTGGATTATGGTCAATAACCACTACTGTCATGTCCTGCCATTTGCGACCTTCAAGGCTGAAATGTTCCCCAACGGGTTCATTGCGTTTTTTGGTCCTAATGGTAGAACGGTGATTATTGATTCTCCTGCGGAGATCTCCTGTTTCACCAACATACTGTTTGGAGCAAACTTTGCAACTGATGAGATAAATGCAGTTGTCTGTTTGACAGGACAAATTCCCTAGTATTTCGTAGCTGCGGTCTGTAACGGGGCTGTTAAAGCTGTCTGTGTAAGAGCTGTGCTTACAGAGAAGACATCTTCTGTCAGAGCAAGTTTTAAAGCCCCCGTTAGGTAATGGATTGTCCAATCTGGTTTTTACTACCATGTCCTTTAGGTTCCTCGGGCGTCTGCATGCAGCCAATGGGGGCTCTTTAAAGACCTCTGCCGTTCGTTTATTTGAGTGGAGAATTGGCAGGTTCTTTTGAAGGATACCGCTGAGGTTCTTAAGGATGGGATGGTATGTGGTTACCAGAGGGACCCTGCCGCTATTGTCTTTTTCCTTGTAGCGTAATATGTTTTGCCTGTCATGTCCCGCCATCTCATCAATAGCAGTTTGTACGGTGCGGGCATTGTAGCCTCTCTTGCATAAGTGGGACTTGAGGAGACCGCTTTGTTCCTGATATAAGGCAGGGGATGAACAGAAGCGCCGAATTCTGGTGGCTAGACCCTTTGGCACACCCTAAAATGTGTGTGGGGGATGACAGCTAGTTGGCATAAGATACAGATGGGAATTAGTGGGTTTCTTGTGGAGACTGAACTCGATTTCACCATCAGTCAGGGTAGATGTAGTATCTAGGAATATGTTTTCGAATTAGATACGTCTACTGTAAATTTGATAGACTGATGAAAGGTGTTGGCAAACGAAATGGATGCCTCGAGGCTCTCGCGACATTCCACCCACTTCATCTCTATATCGTCAGAGGTCCGAGTTAACAAATAACAATAACAATAATAATACATAAGCTTTTTAAAGTTATATCTAAATATAATACAGAATACATAAGTCTTGAAAAGATAAATTATGAGAAAATCGATGCCTCTTGATACCTCTACTTGGTCTATAATGGGCGAATGAGTGGGTAATGGTAGGGGATATAGGTCCTGTCCTCAGAATCTATGATCGCATTCCTTCCAGTATTTCATTTTTAACTGTACATGCATCTAAATGATTATCAAAATCAAAATTTTCAATCTGTTCGTGGATTGATGCTAAAGAATTAATACGTTTTAGTATGTGCTAACAAAATTTGAACATATAACTACAAAATTTCAAGAAATGTTGAAAATTTTAGCTTGATACGTTGATAATTTGCCAAATATTCATAAAATAAAAACAAGATGTGTTTGTGTAACACTGATGCCCCCGTATGCCAGCTTGTGGCGAAGGTTAAAGTTTCTCAAATGTTTCTCAAATGCAAGTCAAACTCTATCCTGTCACAAGTGATACGCATGATCCTGAAATATGAAAGCCCTAGAGCCAAGCGTTTAAATGTTCTGGCCAAAGTTAAATTTTTCAAAGGTAGATCAAACGCCAAGGTCAAGGTCAATGCCAAAATTATTGTTATCCTAATGAAGGTTTTGTCACAAGGAATATACATGTGAAGTATGAAAACCCTTACACCAACTGTTCAAAAGTTATGGCCAAGGTTAAAGTTTTTCAAAACTAGGTCAAACTCCAAGGTTAAAGTCAAAGGGTCAAAGTTGTTGGTATCTGAAGTAAGGTACTGTCAAGAGGAATGTATATGTGAAGTATGAAACCCCTGACACCAACTGTTCAAAAGTTATGGCCAAGGTTTAAGTTTTTAAAAAGTAGATCAATTTCCAAGGTCAAGGTCAAAGGGTCAAAGTTGTTGTACCTAAAGGAAGGTCCTGTCACATGGAATGAATTTTTGAGGTATGAAAGCCCTAGCACCAATTTTTTTGAAAGTTTGGGGCCGTCACTGTAGCTCAGTCGGTAGAGCGCTCGCTCCGTGATCGGAAGGTCGTGTGTCGATAAGTCGATAAAAAATAGGTAGCAACTGTTCCTTCGCCATGCGCTCGGCACTTTGAAGTGAAAGTTGCGGGTCCTTCGGATGAGACCTTAAAAACCGAGGCCCCGTGTCACGGTAGGAGTTGGCACGATAAAGAACCCTCACTGCTCAATGGCCCTCAGTGCCGAGTAAAGGTCTAAGTGTGAAGTCCTTCACCGGTTTAAGGTGACGTCTCTATGTGAGTGAAAAAATTAAAACAATATACAATCAATCAATCAATAAAAGTTAGGGACAAGGTTAAAGTATTTTCAACAGTAGGTCTTCCAAGGTCAAGGTCAAAGGGTCAAGGTTGTTGTTGTCCAAAGGAACATCATGTCACAATAAATACGGATGTGAAGTATGGAAATCCTAGCACTTACTGTTCAGAAGTTATGGCCAAAGTTTTTCAAAATTTATGTGGCAGACTTCATCGCAAAACCAATGCGAAACCATTCGCAAACCAGGATTTCATCAAAAAGTCACCAGAGGCGGGAAAAGTTTTATATAATCACAGTGGAGGGAAAATCGGTTTGATTGATTGTATGTTGTTTGTTTAACGTCACTCATATAGAGACGTCACTATATACATGTACCTGTGAAGGGCTTCAAATTTAGACCTTTACTCGGCATTTAGGGCCATTGGGCAGTGGGGGATATTCATCATGCCAACGCCTACCATGACACGGAGCCTTGGTTTTTAAGGTCTCATACGAAGGACCCTCAACTTTCACTTCAAAGTGCCGAGCGCTTGGCAAAGGAACAGTTGCTACCTATTTTTTATCGACTTAGGTCAGTCACTGCAGTGATTCGAACACACGACCTTCCGATCACGGAGCGGGCGCTCTACCGACTGAGCTACCGTGACGATCTTAAGAATCGGTTTGACAAAACGTAAACGTCCTTAAAAGAACATTAATGTAAGGTGACTGAGAAAAACTGGCATGCTTTACAAACTAGCAAAAATTTAAATGTTAACTACAATTTACTGTTAATATTAAATGATGGCTTACTAAATTGAACTATTGTTGAAAACTTCTTCCTTGTTATCAAGATCATGATACATATTTGGTGCATTTAAGAAAATATCTGGCACACTACGTTGAATTATAAAAGTTTCTTTGATCTACTTAAAATACTTTAGAATGCAAGTTAAATAATAACCATGGACACAAATGAAAAGAACTATACTAACAAATACAGTTTCCTTTACGTACGTTTTCGTTATTCAAAATATCAGGTTTCAACATTTAAGTCTGAAAGATATTCGTATCAAAGTATTAACTAGCCACTGCAGCCACTTTATTTTAAACTTCATTTTTATCTGAAAATTCCTAATTTCCTAAGTTGAACTGAATCCACCTACATGTATACTCATTGCCAACGAATTATTAAACGGTTTATTTTCTCTCATTTTATTAAAATAATCTCATTAAGTATTAAGAAGAACTGTAACAAAATTCTTTACATTTCCATTGTTTTATTCATTTGAGAATAACAAATCAAAGATTACAACGAATTCAAGATATGGCAATAAAATTAACAGTAATGTCTTTTCTTACAAATGAGTCAGTTTGTGATTACAAGCCGGAGCTGATCAGGAGCAACAATCACAGGAAATAGTGTTTTTTTCTCTTCTTGATTATTATTAATCATGTTTGAAATCTATTTCCAGGATTTCTCATCCTAGAATATGGTGACTGTAGGTTTTGGACTTCAACATCAGGATCTTATGAAGCTCATTATGTCAATTTGTCTGTCGGTACTCCTCACTGATTCTATACGTCCCTTCTTTCCTTTTAGTTCCCTTCTAACTCATATTGGGATGTCGCTCTCTTTAGAGTAACTCACTTCACTCTCTGGAAACATCTACGGTTAAGTTTAAATTAGCATTTATCGTAAACTGTGTAGATAAGTCTGCTCCAAAACGTTTTTGTAGGGCAAACAAGTCGGACGTTTCTTTGTAATCTTCTTCATCTTTCCCTCTATAAATGGTCCGGCGCTCTGGCTCTGCAGGCTTAAAGAAACATCCGTTTGACTGCCATCAAGCTGTGGAATGCTGAAGTTTCTTGGGATAACAATTGCCATGCTTCTTTGTTTTACTTTCGTGTCTTGCGTATCCTTTCTCTATTATAAGATTGAATCAATTTGATCAGTATCGAGGAATATGTAGCATTTAAATACTATTTCCTCGCTATTATTACAGCAAACATTTTATTGCCATTGGCTATAAATTTTTGATTACACAATCTCTTCATAATCATCGACATTTAAAGAACCAATGGAATTCTTTTGCAATATGATTAATTGGCGGTTTCACAGAAGAAGAAATCAGCACTCCTTGTACCGCCCCAGACTTTATCGATCTTCTCTAGTTCTATGACAAACTTTTCAATATATTTTTTTTCTTGAAATCCAATTTAAAATGCTCGATATATTATTTATTTAAACAAACATGCCTGCTAAGCTGATACATTGAAAATTATCTATGTTAAAGAAAATATTTTCTTGCAGTCAAAAGATTGAAAATTAAGTCGAGTGAAAACTTACATCCCTTTGCATAAATGATATTTTACCCATACAAAATTTGATGCACCACATTTTTTATTTGAATATATTTTTTTTATCTTAAATTTGTATTGTTTACTATACATTTTATCTTTTATTTGGTTGATTTTTTAGTATTGACTAATAAAGACCGAGCAAAGTTGTGGAGTTATTTAGAGCAAAATAGTATCTACCAAAAAAATATCTACGAAAATATATCTACAATTTACAATCCCAGGCCTAGGGGAGCTTACATTTTCCAACGACTGTTCCTTTCCTTAGTTTATTTACAATGATAGAATCGCAAATTATTCTATGAGCTCTGTTTTATTGACCTTTGATAAGTCAAAGAAACATCCTACGCACATTATTATTCAGTTAACACTTTCTTGAAAAAATAATATACCGTATAAAATGAGTTCAGTTGACTGTAACCTATGATAGTTCATGTCCATCTGCACGCAGAATATTCTTTTTCAAAAAATTTCATGAACATACTGGTACACAGTGATCATTTGATATTGAACATCTCTCGGTCGGTATAGAGGACTTGCTAGAGATCAAGAAGGATATTTAATATTAAGTATCCCTCAAAAGCACAAAATGCACAGACATTAATTGTCTTTATAGCTATCTGAATTTTTTTGTATGCTGCAATACGCTCTTAATATGACAAACCACCCTTAAATCAGTTTGCCTTGAAGAATTATGAGGATCATTAGTGATGTAAATCAGATGTGGATACTTTAAAACTCCAAGGAACTTTTAGAAATCACAAAAAATTAACAAAACGAACGATTTTTTCAACACTTTATTCAACCATTCCGCACGATAAATTAAAGTACAAGCTTTTTGACATCATAGACAGTTGTATTTGAATAAAAATGGAAATCTTAAACATATCTACCTTGTCATTGGTCATTTGCAAAACTATTTCGTTAAGATGTATTCTGATTATAAACACAAGTACTCTGAAGTTGATATTATAAAGATGCTTAAGTTTCTGATTAACAATATCTATGTAGATCAGATCTGTTGGAATTTATATGGGTACCAATTGCGCCCCCTTGTTAGCAGACCTTTTTTTTGTATTCGTATGAAGCAGAATTTATTAAAAAAAATTCTACATTAGAAGACGAAAACACTTGCTGTGGCCTTTAACTCGACATTTAGATATAGTGACGATGTATAATCAATTTATTTAGTTACTTCTATTCATATGACGACATACGCATATGAGCATGTAATAAAAGATAGCACGGCGTCTGACATATCCGTTCATATTGAATATTTTACCAGAAAAAGACTTTAATGGTAACCTTACAAAAAAGCTTAATGATAAACGTGATGACGTCCCTTACTAATGTAGCAATATACCTTGAGCAACTGCATATGAGGTCTTTGTCTCCCAGTTGATTCAATGCGCAAAAGTATGTTCTACGTATGAACGATTTTTAAAACAAGGCAAGCTATTGACAAAGAAGTTGATGAAACAATGATATCAACAGTCTTGTTTGAAGTCATCATTTTGCAAGTTTTATGGTAGACACAACGAAATTAATAAAAACAGAAGTGTTGCGCTACTGCAAATTTGTAATAATTGATAAAACCTTACCATTCAGTCAACTGAATGGTCACTGAAATTTCTGAAGAGAAGATTGAATGACAGAGCTCTTCCATTTAGTCAACTAGGTTTTTCCATAAACTTTCAGTCTCTTTTTAGTTAGCTGAATAGTAGACTTTCATCCTGTGCAAACATAAATAGCATACGAATGCATGTAGTTGCTTTCGGTGATAGATACACAGTATATTTTCCTCCTTTTTTCCACAAAGTAAAGATCAATAAACTCAGTTAGAGTTCAGGAAAATGAGGGAAAAGTTGATATCAAAAACATTCTTAAAGCTAAGAGATCATATATGGTTTCTTTTTTTCGGTTAGACCGAAATCAAAAGTGAAGCCTGTAAAATTTTTGAATAAGGTATTTCGTGACACATAGGATATGTGACGGATGTTTTTCAGACTTGAAGCTTTCAATTTTGTCTTGTTTTTAGCTCTTTGGTATTTTCAATGTCTCTCTGCAAGTAATCATTTTCGATTGTTGCTGTTAAATATCAACGCTCTTTCCGTGTCAAAATAAATTTATTTCCACGAAGAATGCCAGGATGTTCTAGTTGTATTGACTGAAAGTCTAGATTTGCAAACCTTCATTGTTATGTTCAAAAACACACATATTTTTTTTTTTTTTTTTTGTTATTTTGATGTTGATCACATGGCATGTCATTTACAGATTGTTAACTGGTAAGGAAAAACATATTTATTTGATTAAATGATCATGAAGAAACATGGTAAGAAGGCATCCTCACAATGTCAAGGTTTTGTGATTTCGGAATTCCACACTTTCCGAAATCACAAAACCTTAACATTGTGAGGATGGGTAGAAAGGATGACTCTGCAAAATGTTTTCCGATAGAAAGCTACCTTTTCATTATTGATGCAGTCATTAAGGTCTTCCATTCCAACGGAAGACCTTCTACTGATTCTGATGGTTAAGATTATTATTCTTTTTTTTTTTCTTCTTCTTTTTCCTAGACGCCAACTTTGAGACCTCATATCTCGTTCATTTCACAACGGATTTTGCTCAAATTTGCAGAGTTTATAGACGTTACAAAACTCTATCAGAATGCTGTCAAACAGTTCAAAACGTCACTTCCACTTTTGAGTTATTTCCCTTTAAATGAAAATTTAGGAGGCTTCATTTCCAGACAAAGGCTCAGAGACTACAAAAGCTGGAGCAGAAATTCTACCGAATTTAAATAATAGAAGGATTGAAGTTGTGCACATCGGATTTTGTTTTTCGATTTCTGTATTCAAAATGGCGCTATATAGGGTCAAAAATTAGAACGCCTAAAAGAGCGAAAATTTAGACATATTTTCCTTTTTATCTTCTAAACTAAAAATATTTTGATAAGACATGTACAATGTGAAATGAGCGAGATATGAGGTCTCAAAGTTGTGTACTATTTTAAGGCCTTTCATTTAACACCACTAAAAAGGGACTGGCCTCTCAAATTAGGGATCTGGAGCCCTTTAAAGTTTTTGCTTTATAACTCAAAAACGGTAAATATTTCGAAATGGCTGTCGTTAAAAAAGTTGTTCTTTAACATCTTATTGATCTCATGAAAATGTTATTTTGTTCGAGTCTTGTGTTTTAAATGCGCAATAAGCTGGACCCATATACAGGTAACCGTTTTCATTCAGCAAGTAAACGAGAGCTCTTCATGCGTGTAACTAAAACAAACTTACTATAAATAATAAACCTGGCTACATTAGATGCTAATATTCTTTAAGATTAGGTTCTTGAAGTGTTTTGTGCTTTATTTCCAACTTATTTTTTTTGACAACCTTTCCTTTTATTTCATTTTTTTCAAAGTCGAATAAACCAAACTAAAAAAAGGAAAAAAACTAAAAAAAAAGGAAAAAAAAAAGATAACCTTTTCTTCTTAGCATATAAAAACAAACAATATAGTGAGAAAATAAATTATTACTTTGAAGCAAAGACTATTCACAGCCATTAAGTCCACGTGTTTTACATCCACCTTGTGTGTTTACAATTATGTAACACCTCCCTCGATAGCGCGTGGCAAAGGAGGTCACCGGGGATCAATCGGCGTGTGATCCAGCGACCTAGTCATACACAAAACAAATCATAGAATGACCATTCCAAATTCATTTTGTAAACTAAGTCTTGAGTGAACAAATATGTTGAATCTTTCAGATTATTTCATAATATATTTGATTAAATCGCTAGTGCATTTCATTTAATATTTTATTCGCTGAATTACAGGAGAGTTGCATAATTTTTTTTATAAACAATTTATTTCTCGATATCGAGGTAATTGTCTGTTTTATTTAAAATAAAATTCAAAATATGTTACCTTAATTAATTCCTACTAGTAATGGAACTTTGAAACTTAAATGTACATGTATGTAATCTAATATACGTTCTTTTGTCGACGCCCTTAAAATGTACAACTGTATATATACAAAGCGCTCCACATATACGCATGTCGAGCGTATGGAAATACAAAATCCCACACTCACACGCGCCTCCAAAATATGTAGAATGAGACATACATACGTAACTGTATTTGAATATTACAAATTTATTAGACTCCTAACCTTGAACAAATTATTTTTTTTCTACTAAACTTCTTTTTGTATGCGAACAGAATGAAAAACATATAATTATTTATAGGTTCCCATTATTTTTTTCTGAAAATTAGAACACATTTATCAGCTCTCCTAAGGTTTTACGGACACATACAATGTACACGCATGCAAGTACAGAACATGCAGGTTTTATAAGTGCCTATGCAAGAGCATCCCAAATAAATGCATATCGAGCGTTTGAAATACAGAAAAATTCTAAATCCCAAATCTTTTTTAAGGTCTTCCGTTTCAGTCGAAAGACCTTATAGTGATTGTACTGTTTATTATTAAGGTCTTCCGTCTCCAACGGAAGACCTTATTGTTTTCGTTCGGTTTCTTTTTCCCTATTATTATTATTAGGGTCTTCCGTCTTCAACGGAAGACCCTTCTTTTATTCTATTGTTTCTTTTTCACTTTTATTATTATTATTATTATTTTCTTTACATATTTTGTGCAGACGATTTCTCAGATATGCTTGGATGGATTCACTTGAAATTTTCAGGGATGATGTGTCATGATCTAAACCTTATTCATTAAATACAGATTTGTAATTAAAATTGATAAAAAGAATATATGTTTTAAATAATATTCAAACTAAGATTTATCTCAAGAGTCGATTTTGCACGGTGATAGAAGTATTTATTTCAGATTTAAAAAGAAATCAAATTTTCTTCGCTGACACTAACAACCTGTCGTTTTAAGTTCGTAAAATTTCGACATGTTATACTAGTATCTGTGAAACGCCCCTTGACCCGAGATCTGATAAATTTGTACGCATTGGATATTCTTGTATCTATCTACTGAGTTACCTCTGGTGGTATTGCCGACATTGCTGAGCACTGTCATTTTAGCCCAATTTTCTTTTGTCGAAAAGGGATTAACCCCCGACCAAAATTTTCTGTTTTTGTTTTTGGTTTACTAGTATTTTTAAAATGTTATTTTAAGCCCCCTTCCCCTTTTCAGAAAAACGTTACGTACATGCCTAAAGAAATGATCAAATATGATTCATTGAGAAAAATAAGCAGTCATTCTTCCCATTTATCAATTCAAAGATTAAACTGAACTTATTGCAAACCTTCCTACACAAAAATGTATTTATTTTCGTAACCTTTAATTCTGACAAACACTACATTTTTGGAAGAAATTAAAATAATAATCAGATGCAATATTACAGGGAAATAAATCTGTATTCAATCTTGCAGATTTAATTTCCCCGTATTATGTTTTGGGGGTTTTATAAATAATGACGCATAATTTACTAGGAATTAAATGCACGCATGTTGTATTGGGGGGGGGGGTATACATAATGTTTTACTGGTAATTGAATGATATAGAATGAAGATGTTCACTGAATGACTAATTGCACCCACCTCTAATACCCCCCGCCCCCATTTTTTGTAGCAAACTCAAATCTTCCCATATAATGCATAAAAAAAATTGGTCAATTTCATTTCCTTTGCAGCATTTACTTTATTCTCATTTTTTTCGCCTGGTCTAACACTTTTGACAAATATTACTAGATTTTATTCTCAAATTTCGAGAAATATATATCATAGTAAACACAGAAGCTAAGCGGTCTCACTTAACAGTAAATCCGGTTTTTTACTTGAATGAGACAACAAACACATTGACCCTCAATGACCGTGACAAAGGCATATCGTCATCTATCTCGTTTATACACACGGAATGATTAATGTTGTTTTGAAAAGAAAAATCAGATGTTTTCTTTAAATTTAATGCTTTACAAAGAATCAACATTTTTCAAACCTCGTCATTTGCTGCATGTAGAGCTGAACAAAATTTTAATCGCATGTACAAAAACCTATATGCTGGGAACGGTTTAAGAATTTTTCTTTCATTTATTGTTCATCATTTCACTTCGGTTACTATGCATTTGTGTTAAAAAGGATGTGTACATGTAGAGGTATTTATCGATTATGTGCATGTACATTCGCTTTCAATGTATTAAAAATTGGATAAAAAAAAAAATTAGCACCTAATTATATCAGCAAAATTTAATATTCAATATTGGAAATGTCCATTTATATGGAACTTAGCTCTAATAATTCATATTTTCTTATTTTTCCTGATACTTTATTGGTTCTAAATGATATAAACAACAATGAACATAAGTTGATAGCGCTCAGGTAAAAATGTTGGAAAAATATATAACATACGCACTTGCATTTTATGACGTTATCTTTACGGCGTTTTTCTCATTATGACGTTATAATACATAAGGGCCCTTTTCGCATGGGACGGCTCATTTTAAACATCTATCGGGATATAAATACGGGTTGGTCACGAGATCAAATTCCATATAAAGCCCGAAGGGCTCTATGGTAAATTTGATTTCGTACCAACCCGTATTTATATATCTATCGGGATATAAATACGGGTTGGTCACGAGATCAAATTCCATAAAGCCCGAAGGGCTCTATGGTAAATTTGATCTCGTACCAACCCGTATTTATATCCCGATAGATGTTTAGAAATGATACAATATTTCTTATATTTACAATTATGACTAAGTTATATTTCATATTTTCCTGATTATAATCTTTAACGCGTGAAATGTTTTAACTTTCAATAATTTACACATAACGTAAGTAAAGTATTACGGGAAATTAAAATTTTTAATAGAAATAATACATGTAGAGATATATATTGCGGGAAAAAGTATACATGCAATCCAAAATATAATTATGTAGCATTTAAAACAGGTTTATTTCTGTTAATAAAAACGTTTTCTTTGGTTTCAACCGTTCACAGTAGATCAGTCACTAGAGTGTTCGCTCCGTGATGGGAGGTCGTTTGTCGAATCTCGGCCGCGACTGGCTTAAATCTATTTTTAAAAAAAATGGGTAGCACCTCTTCCTTCGCCATACGCTTGGCACTTTGAAGTGAAAGTTCCGAGTCCTTCGGATGAGACCTTAAAAATCAAGGTCCCGTTTCACGGCATACGTTGGCACGATAAAGACTCCTTTCTGCTCAATGACCCTGAGTGCTGAGCAAAGGTCAAAATTTGAAGCCCTTCACCGCTATATGGTGACTTCTCTATATGAGTGAAAAATTCTCGAATGGGACGTAAAATAACATACAATCAATCAATCTTCCCGTTCTCTTTCTGTGGTATCCCTTCGAAGTCCCTTTTTTAGGTCTTATTACTTTTTCAACTGTAGTCCTGCTAAACATATCAATGCTGATAATGTTAATATAATTTAAATTGACGACCTAACAGCAATTATTTTTATGATCTTAAATAGAAGAGGTCTGAATCTTCCAGTTTGTGGTAGAATTTCTATTGTGAATTGTGAAAAGGGCAAAATGTGAAGGGGAAGACTTGAAACTTTTGCATAGTGTTATGAGCGCAGTATACTGGATATGCGACGTTTTTGCAGACGCAGATATCGTTTAACCTATCATTGCGAATTTTCAATCCTTCGTTCTTCGGGAGGAGTTATCGTCCTTTTTAAAGCATATGAGAAGTAGGGGGAAAAATCAAAAATTATAAATCAACTTTTTATCTCCCATAGGCAATATTGCTCCAAATTTATTTTTTGAATACTGCAACGTGGCACTTTCTTGAGATTTGGGATGGTTTTCAATGGATGACTAAATAATCTGTTTTAGCTCAAAACATTTTCTTTCACAAAACCCGAGTATAGTATAGCACATGTTGCATCGCCTTTGTTCAAGTCTTTGTTAAGGTCAAGGAAATGTTTGAAAAATGATCTAAAAATCCAGCAACAAGTTATATGTTTAATTGCTTTCATAAAAATACAAATACTTTCCTTTGAGATCAAGCTTTAAAAATCATGTATAGAAAATATTGTAGGCGAAATGTGCCATCACGCAAATAAAGTCGGAAATTCAACTGTCCATAGACCAGACAAGCCACATCATCGGTGTCATTATAATAAGACCTAGTACCCCAAACCACAGACACTGTACCCAGACATCCACCTGTAGAGGTTGCAACAATCCCTTCAATGCCTCCCGTAGAAAACACAGAACAGCCTGACCAAGATTGTTCACGTACACACGGATTTGTCGCATTAGTAAATACTATCAACAATAACAACAATTTAGCAGGATTGATCTATCGTTCACAAAGAAAAATACCAACATTTACTCAAATACATGCATGATGTCAGAATTGGGGCAGAGCGACGAGGCAACTTCATGAAACACGATAAGCAGTTTACGCTCAAGCTTAGCCTTAATTTCGAAACTGTCTGAGAAGATGTTGACACCAGGTTTTGGCTGATATTTATTTCAGGGGCGTCAATATCTCACAACCACAGGTCAGCACACCCTCAATTGCCTCTCAGCCAAAGTGTTACAACTACAACTTTCAAGGGTTGCACTTATGCGCAATGTTACTCAGCCCGCCCATTCAACAACTAAAGTTCTCGTGCAAAGCAGATGCGGGCGGTGGATGATTACACATTTCTCATATCCACCTGAGCATCAATTCATACATTCATAAAAAAACACTTCGGTGCACTATACATCATTTGATCAGGTAATTGATACAATTTGCATAATGAAAAATGGAAAAAAAGGTATCCAGTTAGGGAAGATGGCTATTAAAAGTGCATTTCGTCTGCTTGGATGAGGAAGAAAGACTTCACTTATTGGGGTTCCATTTTAAGGGTGGTTATTCTTTGTAAATAAGTGCTTCCCATTTGAATGAAAAATGTCATGTAGCATATTTGAGAAATTTTCAACTTTCTTGGAATAAGCAGTCAGGTTAAGAACAAGGTCAATACATGTACAATACACTACTACCTTGACGATTTTATTTTTACGGAGAATAGCAACTCAAATCATATTTTCATTTCATAAAAACCTTTAAAGAATTATGCAAAGAAACTCAAGCATTTTTGAGATTTTAGAAGAAACTGTTGGCTCGTTGCGATCCTTTTTTAGGGACCAGCCCATTTTTGTTGATATCATATGTAAAATATTATCATTCTGTACAATTTGTGTTCATATCTTTTAAAATATTTACAAGAAGATATATATTGTGAAAGAGTTTTTTTTTTTTTTTTTTTTTTTTTTTTTTTTTTTTTTTTTTTTTTTTTTTTAATTTGAAATTCCAAATGTGCTATTTGTTGGGCCAAATGATTTGGGTTTTTATAACAGATGACCAATACATGTTTGTTTAGCAATTTCACGTTTTTTACACGTATGTCTTTCAAACTATCAAATTAACATTCATATGACAATAAATCGTTTAAATTAAAGATATTTATCCTTTTTCGTTTTATTTGGAACTTATGTACTACGAAGCAAATATTAAGCGTGCAGTAATTTCTGTAACAAAAATCAATTTAAAAAAACACACATACCTAACATTATCTCATTATTTCGATACTTAATTTATTCTTAAAACTTTTTTTAAAGAAACTTAGGGAGAGAGAGAGAGAGAGAGAGAGAGAGAAAATAATTGAAGGTTATTATAAAATTATAAAAACAAAATATTTTGATGTCATTCTTCTAAAACTATCTAGCAGATGACCAATTAATTTTTATAAAGTCATTTCATGTTTTCCATATGTACATGTATGTCTTTCAAGCTATCAAATTAACATTCATTTGTATAACAATAATTCAATAAAATAAAAGTAATTTATGTCCGACCATCTTTAAACAAATGTTTGTTTGCCCTATTCCGACTGAGTGGCTAACTTGACCTGACTCAAAACTCTTTTTAACCTCCAGGTTATTTTTTCTCCTAAATTTTCTCACGCTGTCAATATGTATGTTGAAATTTTCTAGGAAAAAACTTCCCACCTACCTACCGACTCAATAATTTTAACCTGATTTGGGAAAGGGCAAACAAACATAATTTTAAAGATGTCCTCAATGAATTCATAAAATCTGCTTTCGAAATACTTCAACGCACGTTATACGGTACTAATGTACTACGCACGAAACATTACGCGTGCAGCACTTTCTTCAACAAATATCAATAAAAAAGGCATACATACATTAGCGCATTATTTCAATATTTAATTTATGCTTAAAATATTTCTTGAAGATACTTAGGAGAGAGAGAGAGAGAGAGAGAGAGAGAGAGAGAGAGAGAGAGAGATATTTTTAAAAATTCATTTTTCAGATGATATTACTGAAACACAATTCAACATGCGCTTTTCTGTATAAGTGAAAAAAATGTCTGTTTAATATAATGACTTTTTCACGTTTTCTACACCCTGAATCTCTGAATGGATTAAGAATCATACTAAAGAATTGTTTCAAAAAGTTTAAATACAATATACAAGCCATCTATTCTTCAGGTTTCTCTAAAATCAGAGATGATAAAAAGACTACATGAACAATATATTATAACTGAATATTAGAAGAACTCGGTTTTAATTCCACATCTGAAAATCTTATTTTTCCTCACAGTTCACTTACTTCAAACATTTTATGGGAAAATCCTGTTGCGCTTTATATCATCTACTACATGTGTCTAGAATTTTGAATATTTTTTTTCATATATATATATATATATATATATATATATATATATATATATATATATATATATATATATATATATATATATATATATATATATATATATATATATATATATATATATATATATATATATATATATATATATATATATAAAGCACTAAAAATGGCCAACGACACGAACAATAAGAATTGTCAAATTTTCGGGACGACCTGTCCCTTCCTCAGGACAAAGAAAAAAGTTAAGAAGTCATAAAAACAAAGGAAACAGAGAAACAAAAAACAACTAGCACTACTACTAAACTACCAAACACTAAATATTTACAGTATTACATGTTTAATTCGAAGTTTATAAACAGTTGTGAACAAAGAAAGCGTTATTAATTGCGTCCGGTCTATCGGGTGTACTCTGGTGAAGTGCGATTTACATAATTGAACGAATTAATTATCGCTAATTAATTACGACCAAGCAGTAAATCGTACATTGTCTTATTCTCTCAAAATAGCGAAACTATACATGATTAAAAGAAATTAAAGATAATTTGGAAGGGCAATTTTAAAATATGAATTTGGATATATTATTAATTTGGAAATCTGATAAAAGAAATAAACAAAAATGTAAGCTGTAAATATTTGGGTAGGATGTTCCAGAATTGCTAATGCGAATTAACGGTAAAGTTTACACTATATAGAGAGAATGAACTTGTTTGTTACAATCCGGGATTGGGTCTAGTTCACGTTCATCCTGGTGAAGTCATTCAGTTTGTTAATACCATTAGGGCGGAATGACTTCAGCCTGTGCATCCAGAACTTTTCCTTGCCTTTTCTCTGAGCGTCTGTCCATCTTGGATTATGGTCAATAACCACTACTGTCATGTCCTGCCATTTGCGACCTTCATGGCTGAAATGTTCCCCAACGGGTTCATTGCGTTTTTTGGTCCTAATGGTAGAACGGTGATTATTGATTCTCCTGCGGAGATCTCCTGTTTCACCAACATACCGTTTGGAGCAAACTTTGCAACTGATGAGATAAATGCAGTTGTCTGTTTGACAGGACAAATTCCCTAGTATTTTGTAGCTGCGGCCTGTAACGGGGCTGTTAAAGCTGCCTGTGTCAGAGCTGTGCTTACAGAGAAGACATCTTCTGTCAGAGCAAGTTTTAAAGCCCCCGTTAGGTAATGGATTGTCCAATCTGGTTCTTACTACCATGTCCTTTAGGTTCCTCGGGCGTCTGCATGCAGCCAATGGGGGCTCTTTAAAGACCTCTGCCGTTCGTTTATTTGAGTGGAGAATTGGCAGGTTCTTTTGAAGGATACCGCTGAGGTTCTTAAGGATGGGATGGTATGTGGTTACCAGAGGGACCCTGCCGCTATTGTCTTTTTCCTTGTAGCGTAATAGGTTTTGCCTGTCATGTCCCGCCATCTCATCAATAGCAGTTTGTACGGTGCGGGCATTGTAGCCTCTCTTGCATAAGTGGGACTTGAGGAGACCGCTTTGTTCCTGATATAAGGCAGGGGATGAACAGAAGCGCCGAATTCTGGTGGCTAGACCCTTTGGCACACCCTAAAATGTGTGTGGGGGATGACAGCTAGTTGGCATAAGATACAGATGGGAATTAGTGGGTTTCTTGTGGAGACTGAACTCGATTTCACCATCAATCAGGGTAGATGTAGTATCTAGGAATATGTTTTCGAATTTGATACGTCTACTGTAAATTTGATAGACTGATGAAAGGTGTTGGCAAACGAAATGAATGCCTCGAGGCTCTCGCGACATTCCACCCACTTCATCTCTATATCGTCAGAGGTCCGAGTTAACAAATAACAATAACAATAATGATACATAAGCTTTTTTAAGTTATATCTATATATAATACAGAATACATAAGTCATGAAAAGATAAATTATGAGAAAATCGATGCCTCTTGATACCTCTACTTGGTCTATAATGGGCGAATGAGTGGGTAATGGTAGGGGATATAGGTCCTGTCCTCAGAATCTATGATCGCATTCCTTCCAGTATTTCATTTTTAACTGTACATGCATCTAAATGATTATCAAAATCAAAATTTTCAATCTGTTTGTGGATTGATGCTAAAGAATTAATACGTTTTAGTATGTGCTAACAAAATTTGAACATATAACTACAAAATTTCAAGAAATGTTGAAAATTTTAGCTTGATACGTTGATAATTTGCCAAATATTCATAAAATAAAAACAAGATGTGTTTGTGTAACACTGATGCCCACGTATGCCAGCTTGTGGCGAAGGTTAAAGTTTCTCAAATGTTTCTCAAATGCAAGTCAAACTCTATCCTGTCACAAGTGATACGCATGATCCTGAAATATGAAAGCCCTAGAGCCAAGCGTTTAAATGTTCTGGCCAAAGTTAAATTTTTCAAAGGTAGATCAAACGCCAAGGTCAAGGTCAATGCCAAAATTATTGTTATCCTAATGAAGGTTTTGTCACAAGGAATATACATGTGAAGTATGAAAACCCTTACACCAACTGTTCAAAAGTTATGGCCAAGGTTAAAGTTTTTCAAAACTAGGTCAAACTCCAAGGTTAAAGTCAAAGGGTCAAAGTTGTTGGTATCTGAAGTAAGGTACTGTCAAGAGGAATGTATATGTGAAGTATGAAACCCCTGACACCAACTGTTCAAAAGTTATGGCCAAGGTTTAAGTTTTTAAAAAGTAGGTCAATTTCCAAGGTCAAGGTCAAAGGGTCAAAGTTGTTGTACCTAAAGGAAGGTCCTGTCACATGGAATGAATTTTTGAGGTATGAAAGCCCTAGCACCAATTTTTTTGAAAGTTTGGGGCCGTCACTGTAGCTCAGTCGGTAGAGCGCTCGCTCCGTGATCGGAAGGTCGTGTGTCGATAAGTCGATAAAACATAGGTAGCAACTGTTCCTTCGCCATGCGCTCGGCACTTTGAAGTGAAAGTTGCGGGTCCTTCGGATGAGACCTTAAAAACCGAGGCCCCGTGTCACGGTAGGAGTTGGCACGATAAAGAACCCTCACTGCTCAATGGCCCTCAGTGCCGAGTAAAGGTCTAAGTTTGAAGTCCTTCACCGGTTTAAGGTGACGTCTCTATGTGAGTGAAAAAATTAAAACAATATACAATCAATCAATCAATAAAAGTTAGGGACAAGGTTAAAGTATTTTCAACAGTAGGTCTTCCAAGGTCAAGGTCAAAGGGTCAAGGTTGTTGGTGTCCAAAGGAACATCATGTCACAATAAATACGGATGTGAAGTATGGAAATCCTAGCACTTACTGTTCAGAAGTTATGGCCAAAGTTTTTCAAAATTTATGTGGCAGACTTCATCGCAAAACCAATGCGAAACCATTCGCAAACCAGGATTTCATCAAAAAGTCACCAGAGGCGGGAAAAGTTTTATATAATCACAGTGGAGGGAAAATCGGTTTGATTGATTGTATGTTGTTTGTTTAACGTCACTCATATGGAGACGTCACTATATACATGTACCTGTGAAGGGCTTCAAATTTAGACCTTTACTCGGCATTCAGGGCCATTGGGCAGTGGGGGATATTCATCATGCCAACGCCTACCATGACACGGAGCCTTGGTTTTTAAGGTCTCATACGAAGGACCCTCAACTTTCACTTCAAAGTGCCGAGCGCTTGGCAAAGGAACAGTTGCTACCTATTTTTTATCGACTTAGGTCAGTCACTGCAGTGATTCGAACACACGACCTTCCGATCACGGAGCGGGCGCTCTACCGACTGAGCTACCGTGACGATCTTAAGAATCGGTTTGACAAAACGTAAACGTCCTTAAAAGAACATTAATGTAAGGTGACTGAGAAAAACTGGCATGCTTTACAAACTAGCAAAAATTTAAATGTTAACTACAATTTACTGTTAATATTAAATGATGACTTACTAAATTGAACTATTGTTGAAAACTTCTTCCTTGTTATCAAGATCATGATACATATTTGGTGCATTTAAGAAAATATCTGGCACACTACGTTGAATTATAAAAGTTTCTTTGATCTACTTAAAATACTTTAGAATGCAAGTTAAATAATAACCATGGACACAAATGAAAAGAACTATACTTACAAATACAGTTTCCTTTACGTACGTTTTCGTTATTCAAAATATCAGGTTTCAACATTTAAGTCTGAAAGATATTCGTATCAAAGTATTAACTAGCCACTGCAGCCACTTTATTTTAAACTTTATTTTTATCTGAAAATTCCTAATTTCCTAAGTTGAACTGAATCCACCTACATGTATACTCATTGCCAACGAATTATTAAACGGTTTATTTTCTCTCATTTTATTAAAATAATCTCATTAAGTATTAAGAAGAACTGTAACAAAATTCTTTACATTTCAATTGTTTTATTCATTTGAGAATAACAAATCAAAGATTACAACGAATTCAAGATATGGCAATAAAATTAACAGTAATGTCTTTTCTTACAAATGAGTCAGTTTGTGATTACAAGCCGGAGCTGATCAGGGGCAACACTCACAGGAAATAGTGTTTTTTTTCTCTTCCTGATTATTATTAATCATGTTTGAAATCTATTTTCAGGATTTCTCATCCTAGAATATGGTGACTGTAGGTTTTGGACTTCAACATGAGGATCTTATGAAGCTCATTATGTCAATTTGTCTGTTGGTACTCCTCACTGGTTCTATACGTCCCTTCTTTCTTTTTAGTTCCCTTCTAACTCATATTGGGATGTCGCTCTCTTTAGAGTAACTCACTTCACTCTCTGGAAACATCTACGGTTAAGTTTAAATTAGCATTTATCGTAAACTGTGTAGATAAGTCTGCTCCAAAACGTTTTTGTAGGGCAAACAAGTCGGATGTTTCTTTGTAATCTTCTTCATCCTTCCCTCTATAAATGGTCCGGCGCTCTGGCTCTGCAGGCTTAAAGAAACATCCGTTTGACTGCCATCAAGCTGTGGAATGCTGAAGTTTCTTGGGATAACAATTGTCATGCTTCTTTGCTTTACTTTCATGTCTTGCGTATGTTGTCTCTGTTATAAGATTGAATCAATTTGATTAGTATCGAGGAATATGTAGCATTTAAATACTTTTTCCTCGCTATTATTACAGCAAACATTTTATTGCCATTGGCTATAAATTTTTGATTACACAATCTCTTCATAATCATCGACATTTAAAGAACCAATGGAATTCTTTTGCAATATGATTAATTGGCGGTTTCACAGAAGAAGAAATCAGCACTCCCTGTACCGCCCCAGACTTTATCGATCTTCTCTAGTTCTATGAAAAACTTTTCAATATATTTTTTTTCTTGAAATCCAATTTAAAATGCTCGATATATTATTTATTTAAACAAACATGCCTGCTAAGCTGATACATTGAAAATTATCTATGTTAAAGAAAGTATTTTCTTGCAGTCAAAAGATTGAAAATTAAGTCGAGTGAAAACTTACATCCCTTTGCATAAATGATATTTTACCCATACAAAATTTGATGCACCACATTTTTTATTTGAATATATATATATTTTTTAATCTTAAATTTGTATTGTATACTATACATTTTATCTTTTATTTGGTTGATTTTTTAGTATTGACTAATAAAGACCGAGCAAAGTTGTGGAGTTATTTAGAGCAAAATAGTATCTACCAAAAAATATCTACGAAAATATATCTACAATTTACAATCCCAGGCCTAGGGGAGCTTACATTTTCCAACGACTGTTCCTTTCCTTAGTTTATTTACAATGATAGAATCGCAAATTATTCTATGAGCTCTGTTTTATTGACCTTTGATAAGTCAAAGAAACATCCTTCGCACATTATTATTCAGTTAACACTTTCTTGAAAAATAATATACCGTATAAAATGAATTCAGTTGACTATAACCTATGATAGTTCATGTCCATCTGCACGCAGAATATTCTTTCTCAAAAAATTTCATGAACATACTGGTACAGAGTGATCATTTGATATTGAACTTCTCTCGGTCGGTATAGAGGACTAGCTAGAGATCAAGAAGGATATTTAATATTAAGTATCCCTCAGAAGCACAAAATGCACAGGCATTCATTGTCTTTATAGCTATCTGAATTTTTTGTATGCTGCAATACGCTCTTAATATGACAAACCACCCTTAAATCAGTTTGCCTTGAAGAATTATGAGGATCATTAGTGATGTAAATCAGATGTGGATACTTTAAAACTCCAAGGAACTTTTAGAAATCACAAAAAATTAACAAAACGAATAACATCAAAACGTACGATTTTTTCAACACTTTATTCAACCATTCCGCACGATAAATTAAAGTACAGGCTTTTTGACATCATAGACAGTTGTATTTGAATAAAAATGGAAATCTTAAACATATCTACCTTGTCATTGGTCATTTGCAAAACTATTTCGTTAAGACGTATTCTGATTATACATACAAGTACTCTGAAGTTGATATTATAAAGAAGCTTAAGTTTCTGATTAACAATGTCTATGTAGATCAGATCTGTTGGAATTTATATGGGTACCAATTGCGCCCCCTTGTTAGTAGAGCTTTTTTCGATTCGTATGAAGCAGAATTTATTCAAAAATTTCTGCATTAGAAGAAGAAAACACTTGCTGTGGCCTTTAACTCGAAATTTAGATATAGTGACGATGTATAATCAATTAATTTAGTTACTTCTATTCATATGACGACATACGCATATGAGCATGTAATAAAAGATAGCACGGTGTCTGACATATCCGTTTCATATTTGAATATTTTACCAGAAAAAGACTTTAATGGTAACCTTACAAAAAAGCTTAATGATAAACGTGATGACGTCCCTTACTAATGTAGCAATATACCTTGAGCAACTGCATGTGAGGTCTTTGTCTCCCAGTTGATTCAATACGCAAAAGTATGTTCTACGTATGAACGATTTCTAAAACAAGGCAAGCTATTGACAAAGAAGTTGATGAAGCAATGATATCAACAGTCTTGTTTGAAGTCATCATTTTGCAAGTTTTATGGTAGACACAACGAAATTAATAAAAACAGAAGTGTTGCGCTACTGCAAATTTGTAATAATTGATAAAACCTTACCATTCAGTCAACTGAATGATCACTGAAATTTCTGAAGAGAAGATTGAATGACAGAGCTCTTCCATTTAGTCAACTAGGTTTTTCCATAAACTTTCAGTCTCTTTTTAGTTAGCTGAATAGTAGACTTTCATCCTGTGCAAACATAAATAGCATACGAATGCATATAGCTGCTTTCGGTGACTAAAAGTAGAAACCAAGATACACAGTATATTTTCCTCCTTTTTTCCACAAAGTAAAGATCAATAAACTCAGTTAGAATTCAGGAAAATGAGGGAAAATAAGTTGATATCAAAAACATTCTTAAAGCTAAGAGATCATATATGGTTTCTTTTTTTCGGTTAGACCGAAATCAAAAGTGAAGCCTGTAAAATTCTTGAATAAGGTATTTCGTGACACATAGGATATGTGACGGATGTTTTTCAGACTTGAAGCTTTCAATTTTGTCTTGTTTTTAGCTCTTTGGTATTTTCAATGTCTCTCTGCAAGTAATCATTTTCGATTGTTGCTGTTAAATATCAACGCTCTTTCCGTGTCAAAATAAATTTATTTCCACGATGAATGCCAGAATGTTCTAGTTGTATTGACTGAAAGTCTAGATTTGCAAACCTTCATTGTTATGTTCAAAAACACACACTTTTTTTTTTTTTTTTTGTTTTTTTTTTTTTTTGTTTTTTTTTTTTTTTTGTTTTTTGTTTTTTTGTTATTTTGATGTTGATCACATGGCATGTCATTTGTAGATTATGTTAACTGGTAAGGAAAAACATATTTATTTGATTAAATGATCATGAAGAAACATGGTAAGAAGGCATCCTCACAATGTCAAGGTTTTGTCAAGGTTTTGTGATTTCGGAATTCCGAAATCACAAAACCTTGACATTGTGAGGATGGGTAGAAAGGATGACTCTGCAAAATGTTTTGCGATAGAAAACTACCTTTTCATTATTGATGCAGTCATTTCTTTATCAAATATTTCAATGACTGGAGAAACAATTTTTATACATTAACCTCCTGGTATTTAATTAAGAAAATGATGACAACCTCTTGGTGTTTATGCATGGATCCATTTATTACCAGAATAATGTTTTTCTATCTAAATCACTACGCGAACTATTTAAGATATGATAACACTCGACGCACATTTATTTATCAATTACATGTATCAAAGAAAAAAAAAGGACAGTTCGAGATTAACCTGTTCCTTGTACTTCAAAGAACAAAAAGGGTAAATCGATTTAACTTAATAATTCGTAATACTCTATATAAAATTCTATCTAATATATATATCATGATTTTAACAGGTATTCTTCCAAAAATATTTCAACCATTGTTAAATTTTGGTCTGTGCACCTTTCTTTTCGGTCTAAGCGGTTGAAAAGGTTCCTCCATACTAATCCGTCACACTCCGACCTTACAGTAGACTACACTGCATCCAAGATATGAAAATGAGAACCAAATAAAACATGATTTACATCATATTAGAGATCCCGACAAAATTCATAGTGCAATGTAAAACTTAACAGGTACTTCTTTTTACGAATCCACTCAAGCACTTACTCAGTTTTCTGTGATAATTAACAAAGCCTCTCTGCTGAGCTACCTTTGTGGCAACGCATTTTAAATAAATACGCACTTTGAAAAAAATTCAAAGTGCGTTGAAGATGGGATAAAATCAATGCATTTTGGAAGAAAAAAATTCATAGAGTGCTAAACTTGGGACAAATTCAAAAAACTTTGAATTCAGGGGTCATATCGTTGATCTAAGAATAATAGATAACTGTAAAAAAATCGCTCGAGTGAGTAACGTGGATAAGGTTTATTTTTCTTACTATCAAATAAATGACTCAACCATTGTTTCTTATATGTTTATAACAGATAGATGAATATGAGAGAGAGAGAGAATTTTTATGGTATGGAAAAATCATAATTGCTCCCTTTTCCCTAAGAAAAATGCGATGCTTTAAGTCAATAATTGGCCCCTACATCTACAGAACTTATTACAGACTGTACTAAATAAAAAAACGAAATTATGCTATAAAACAATCATTCCTCAATTATTTACTAAAAACAAAGAAAATTCCCCATTTATAACATTTACGACAACCTTTGGGTACACGACAACCCCTAAAAATCTTTAAAACGTCTATATCTCAGAACCGGAAATGACTTACTCATCGAAAATTATCCAACCTTGTTTAAATACTAATTCATCATATTTAATATTTGCAAAGATATTGACCAAGCTCGGCACATGTTTTTTCTAAGTGCGTTTATATGGTCCATATTAACGCACTTTCAGGGTCGTAGCTTGACTTAAATTTCTAGTAAGGCAAAACGATTGCGTCCGGGGGTCTGGGGCTGCCTTATGACCTAAGCAGGTCCAGGGCAGAACCCTGGTGGGGGGTTGAGGGGAGCGAAGCCCCCCTCCCAGAAAACGAATTTGGGCGTTTTAGAATGTAAATATCATACTTGTCCTGAACAGAAATTTCGTGTATATATATATATATATATATATATATATATATATATATATATATATATATATATATATATATATATATATATATATATATATATATTTACTTGCTTGTCAAGAAATTTTGGTACTTGATAGTGCCCCCCCCCCCCAACTGAAATGTATGGTTGTGCCCCCTCAAAGTCAAATTGCTTCCTACGGGCTTGAATAGAGTAAATAAAAATGTGTATTCAAACTGCTAACACATTTGATGATAAATTCATATTCAATTCAATTCATTTTTTAAGATTAAAAACTTTAATTGAATTCGGCGTCGTTTGGATCCAGCAAATCTGGCAAGTATATTGTGAAAAGAAACTTCTGTTGTCTCGATTTTTTCCCGTACCATTAGTTTAAAAAAATCAAATTATATATTTTCTGCAATGTATTATTAATTCTGGGAACGGGTGGTGTTGAAAATTTTAGTGAGGCAGTTACCTCATCGCCACAATGGAAGCTACGCCCATGATTTGAAAAGAAATATTTGTGTTTCAAAGTGCGTTAAAATTATCCCAAATATGATGCACTTTGAAAAAAAAATCAAAGTGCGTAATTTTTCAAAGTGCGTTGTAACATAGCTTCCAGCTGATCTGTTGCAGTTTCAAAGAGGATTTCCAAAGAATTTAACGATTTTGCCTCTCGCAATTCCTTCGTTCGTCTTCAAGTAAAACTTTCACCAAGCAGTGTGAAATTTAATACAATTGAGTGGAGATTTTCCCGAAAAATATATTATAATGAACGGATAAGGAGTTTCAAAGTGTAACTTCTATCACCATCTAGCAAAATAACCAATTAAAACTATACTGAGTCTACGCTATAAGTAAAATAGTTAGAGACCACGACTGGGAGTGGCGTAGAGGTCCTAATTAGTGATTACTAGGCTGATTGTACCACTTTGTCCGATGTAAGACAAAAAAAGTTAGTTTGGTTACTGACCGATCTTCAGTAGGGTATAGGAGCCAAGGCAAATAATGTTGTCATATTTAGCAAAAATCCCTAAACCTACTAGGACGCTTTCCTGACAAAAATTAGAGATTACGGCTAGAAATGCTCATAAGGTACAAAGTATAGTTTTTGTTAAGCGTGTAACAACAAGGATAAGATAGAGGCAGGAAAGAACACGATCGATGTTAGGGCTACATATGAAGAACTCGCAGAGTGGTATTATTGGATTGAAAGAAGTTGGGTTTCTCATGTAAATGATGCAATTTACCTTTCTCTAGATCTACTGGCCAAATTTAGTCTAGCAAACTTTTTAGACCTTCGCCCTTCGGAGGGAATAATTTCAACATTTTATGACACAACTAATATTCAACCATTGTTTGAAAAGCTGAAAGCACAGAGATAGTAATGGTTACTAGAACAGTAGTAGCAATGGAGGCAGGAAGATAGTTAATTAATTGGTGCTCAAACAGTCGAAGATATCGAGTTTTGCCTCGTAAGACGTTACAATTCCTGATTCGTCTCTTCTTATTCCCTAAAAAAAGATTTGTATTATAGATACTATTGTTCTTTAAGCAAAACAATTTTCTGAAATTGCTAATAATATATATTTATTTTATGATGATGCTTGAACAATAGAGATTGTTTGAATGTTTACTAGCTAGTTTATCAAGTACAGTACATACGTGCTTTTAGTTCTGTAAGCATCCATGCAATTTAATGTCAACTCAGGGTTTTATTCTACCACCTTCCAATAACTTAATATGGTCAAAACAGAAGCCTTGAAAAGATGAAAATGAGCAGTTAATTAAGATATGTCAGGGCAACAAACAGACAACTCATTGGAAAAACCATATTTTTTTCTAGTATACCCTTGAAATTAGACAGTGAGAACACTACAAAGGTGACGTCCATACAAGATTAATTTTCCAGTAAATACACGTTTGCCCAATATCAAGTTTAATGGAAAACTATGCCATTTTCTAAAAACTTCTTCTGGTTTTCTTCCATGCGTTAAATTTGATTTTTGCATAAAGGGAGGAAGGGGGTGGGGTTTGAATTTTTTCAGAGGCAAGAGAATGAGAAACCTGAAGATACCCAATAGGTTCAGGGTCTGAAGCTTTCAGAAGCACCTGGAATTCAGTAATTTTAAGATTTATATTTACGCCGCCTTATGACATTTCCTGATATATCGTAGTGTATTATCTATAGTAACTTTTCTGAAATACCTAGATATGACAAAAAAAAAACATATGACGTCATGACACGTCAAAGTTGAATAAACATGATTGGGAGGGTGTCTTAACTTAAACATTTCTTTCATGACCTTTAAAGTGTTTTTGACGTTGTTGTTTAATTCAGGTGTCTGGATTGTTGTTTAAAACATCAATATGCTGTGATGATGGTGAAAATTTGCAATAATATCTTGATTTATTTCTCTCGTCTGATAAAAAAAAATCTCTCCTTGTAGAATCTTGCCTGGGGATTGTTTGCTTTTTATCCGGGGTTATATAAATTGTGATTTATTGTGGAAAATTCCCTAACATGTGCGCATGTAAGTTGAAGTTCTCATATAATTATATATAAATTAGTCTAGTACTCAGTGACAAATCTTAAATTGGATCTATTTACTTGAAAATTATAAAGATACAAACCGGATTTCAGTAAATTGTCCACCAAGCCTCTTTCTTTACTCCTTAATAAAATATTTACAGTAGTGAAGGAGAAACTTCAGCAGTACTGTACAACAGTATATTTGAGAAGAGGTGTAAATCAGATGAGGATACTTAAAAACTCCAAGGAACTTTTGAAATCAAAAAATTTCAACAAAATAAAAAACATCAGAACGTACGACTTTTCAACATTTTATACAACCATTTCCCACGACAAATTAAAGTCCAGGCCTTTTGATATCATAGACAGCTACTTTTTCAATAAAAATGGACTCGTAAATATACTTACCTTGTCAATGAACATTTGCAAAATTATTTTCTTAAAAAGCAATCAGATTGTACAGACAAGTACTCTGAAGTTGATATGAAAAAGATGCTCCAGTTCCTGATTGGCAATATCTATGTAGTTTTTGGAGATCAGGTCTTTCAATAATCTATTGGAATTCAAATGGGTACCAATTGCTCCCTCTTGTAAGCAAACCTATTTTTTGTATTCATATGAAGCAGAATTTATTCTAAAACTTGAACCTGAAAGAGGAAAACACTTGCAGTGGTCTTCAGCTCGAAATGTAGATATTTCGACGATGAATTATCTATTAACAATGGTTACTTTCTTTTATATGTCGACTCAGTATATCCCAGTGAGCTTGAAATAAAAGATTCCATAGAGTCTGACACATCTGTTTTATTTGTGGATATTTACCAGAAAAAGACTTAAATGGTAATCTAACAACGAATCTTTATGATAAACGTGATTACCCGGTACTTCAATATTTTTTTTAACTTTCTTTATTTATGAAGCAATATACGCTTATAACCTACATATGAAGTTTTTGTCTCCCGGTTGATTCCATACGCAAGGGCATGTTAATTTACCAGAATTATTGTCGATACAATAAACATGTCAGCAAATACAACAAATAATAATATTATTAAAAATATTATATTCTCTTTTTTTTTTATTGTACCAGCACATTTCCATTGCAATAGCATGACTGGAGACTCTCAAAGCAACGCCTTTGCGAAGAGAAAATTCGGGCAAATGTATTTTTTTCCGCAAATACCTCGAGACCCACAATGCAACGCTTGTTGTTCTCGCTGCTAACTTCGTTCGGCAACAACAACTAAAAATTCACATAAGATAAACTCACCTTAATTTAATGGATATTGCATGCAGAAAGTAGATTAAACGTTCTTTGTAATGTTAAAATTTTGCACTTTCAAACTTTATTAATGGAAATCCAGCTAACATATGACATCATTTGACGTCACAGCCTAGACTTTTCCAAATGTCTCATGCTGTTTGGAGAGGCGGTTAAGTGAGCAACTGTGCTTGCCCCATCGGTCGCCCAGTCAGCATATTTTCCCCTAAACATTGGATTTCAATTAAAATCCATGGATTTTTACTAATTTGATTGTAAATGATACCTTTTAAAAATATTTTATTTAAAATTGATTATGTCCATGTATACTTCTCGAATGGCTTATCAAGCATTATAAAAGTCTTCTTTCTTCACGGAGGACCTTCATGTCATTTTACTTCTTTTTTTTTCTTCTTCATCCTATCTATTTATTTTTTGCAAAGTTTTGTATACGCAATTCATCGAAACTAATCATTTTTTCTTAATTTTCAAGGATGATTGGCTTTCGTATAAAATTGTATCTTCACAACAAAAATATGAAGAATACACTTCCGATGCCAACTTCTGGACAATTTTCCGATTTAAAAATGACATTTTACAGTGTGTTTTTTTTCCGGCTAGATCGGCTATGAAATTGCTTTGAAATTCCTTAACAAGATATCTTATTACCAAATTCATGTGCAACCTTTACATTTTTGTTGATACTTAAGCTTCCTGTTGTCACCGGTCGGAAATTTCGAATTTTTCAAATTCGATTTTTTTTGTAATATTAGTAATGTTAAAATAGACTCTTTTCAGAATGTTTGATAAATATTTTGTTTTAAAATTGATCAATCCTAAACTCCAGAAAATTGACACTTCTCAGATTAGATTGATGGTCCTGTAACCATTTGACGCACATGATGCGACAGACTACTTTGTTTGTAATCATTTGACATCAAGTGATTTTTTACTCATTTACAACGTCAATTCCTCAGAAAATTTTATTGATGGAGATAATTAGATTTAGACATGGCTATAATGAGCACACTTAAAATGAAATTATGTTTACATCGAAGCAATATTCAATACCTGTAGTTTATAGTGCAATGAACCACATTTACAAGAAATCAAATTGTTCGACCATTGGTCCACTAAGTTATTTGCGTGTTTTACACTTTATTTAATGAAATACGCTCAGCAACAATAAGTCTTTTAATTATTATTTTTAGTTTAAGTTTAAGTTTAATTAGTTTCAAAATACTTTAAATTAATTTCTTTTTACAATTTTTATTTCATGCATTTTAAAATAATTCAAGGTTATTTGAAGTCATAGAAAGGTCTTTTCCCTCTACTGATCACTGCATATGGCTCATGGTCGGTGTGACTGGTCAACAAGGAATACTTACTCTTGATTCTTCCTCTGGAATTTAGACGGTTCGTGTTTTCTGACCTGTTCACAGATTTGAATTCTTAAATCCTATACTATTTGATATTTTCGCCTTTTTTCTTGTAGGAAATAAACATTTATCTTATTGTGAGTTATCTCTCTTGTCAAATAGTTATAATTGAACCTTGGGTCCCTGTTTTAAGAGAAAAAAATGTCTTCATTCAATAAAGGTGACATCAAGACGTAGGTTTTGATTAATTTAATACGCTTGGTTAAGTCTAAAAAAATTTCCTTAGCACATATATATATATGTCAAGAACAAAATTAAAACCTAAAGTTCAATTGATTTAAAGACTGTATATACATGTAATTTATAAAGTATTTCATGATAGCTGTGTTATTTGTTTTACCAAATTCCGAATGTCCACACAACATTAAGCAGTACAGAATATTTGAAAAAACATAACGGTGAAAAAGTAAACGACAGTGATAATGACTTTCTTACAAAAAATTCAAAATCGCCATATTTTCCTTAAATGTCGTCAGGCAACAAGTAAATAATCCATGTCAATCGACAAAAAATATTAATTGTTATTATATTTAACCTGATTTTTAAAATTATTTTTGATTGTTGCTAGTTTATTAATAATTTTTTATATTATGTGTACGATAATCATAAATCTGGATTAAAAAAAAACCTCTCTATCTAGGGGAACATTTTAAAATGGAAACAGAATGAAAGAATAATTTCGTTTTCCATCCTGAACAAATAATTTTGTTTGCACCTAGAATGAACGACAAGGGACAAGAGGGAGATAAATTAAACTGAACTTGAAAATTGATCGCGCAAACCCTTTTTAGTAAACTTTACAATTAAAACAGAAAAAAAATGAAAATTGATTATCGCTAAAAACGGAAATAATATAATTTTAAAAAATGTTGTTTTTTTTTTTTTTTTGGGGGGGGGGGTGGAGGGGAAGGGGGTGTGGTGGTGATGGTGGTTTAGTTTTAATAGAAAAAAATATAGTGATATGTTATGACGTTACTGATAAAGATAAAAAATATATTTCTTATAAATTTTCATAGTCAAATTCTATGTCAAATAATAAAAAGCCTATCTGATAAGAAAAAGTGTATAACCTTTAGAGCTGTTTTTATCAGTGAGCACATCTTAATCAACTTAAATGTGAATAATACTCCATAACAATAAAGAGGTCAAAGCAGTGATAAATAAGTAATAAATATGATAATACTTGAAGTCAATTAGAAATAATGCCTCAATGTCTCAGACATGTTAATTGGTAAAATTAATAAAATAATTGTGAAAGGGGCAAAAACACCGTTTATGTTTAAGTGATAAAGCTTAAAATATTTCCTTGGCATTTAATTTTGTTGTTTTGAAACTACCCCTATTCAATATACATTCTGATAAAAATTTCGTGTGGGAATTAATTTCGGTGATAATCGTTAACAACGAAATAAACGAGATTTAAGGTATCCGACCCATAATAGCCTTAGATTCAGTGAATCTGAATGTATAACAGATATATATTGGCTGAATACTCAGTATATGTAGACAACTTCATGTTTTAGTATCAATGTGTAAGACCGGAATGTGTCCTAAATTTTGACCTTGTCCTGTCCTTTAACAGTTATCCCCCTTTGCTTTTAATCAATAAAAATCAATTCTAAAAAAATCTATCTGGTAAAAATTTAGTTTTCAATCGCTTTTCTATTCCTTATAATTAAATACATCTTTCCACCACAGCATTTTTTTAATACGAATATTTCTGCTTTTACAGTGAATATATATATATATATATATATATATATATATATATATATATATATATATATATATATATATATATATATATATATATATATATATATATATATATATATATATATATATATATATTTCACACAGTATTACCCAATACCAGTGCACTCATTTAAACGTTTCTCTATCACTTGAGTCTATTTTGCTAACAATTGTTATAGTAGCATTATTTTGTTTTTTCACTGCATAAATGTGCTTTCACAAAATCCTCATCTGTAAAGCGCCAAACCTTTAGCATGACGTTACTAACTTTTCAATTTTTTGATAAGATTTTTACAGATAGTCCGTTTTCTCACAGATCACCCTCGTCTAAGTAGAGTAGTCTATCATTCAAATACCGCTTGTAGAATGTACACTAACATGCATGGCTCGCTTTAGACATATTTCCTACTTCCTCCGGCATTTTCAGATTTTTTTTCCTAGAGTTTTCCAGAGTACAACACAAATTGTATGGTTAACTGCTGCTCCGTGACGTTCTATGACGTCATCTTCTTTGCCTTTTTCAATGAGGACTACTTATTCATTTATATGGGTGAATTAAAAAAAAGACCACCAAACTGAATTTTTTTGGGAAAAATTCAACTACTTATAACATATTTTTCACTTATATCATCATATTGCACATGCATTCTAGTTTAAAATTCCGAAGTGACAATAGAATAGACAATTGGATTAAAAAGTTTCAGAATTTTTATTAGCAAAATTTCTTCTGAAAAAAGAAAATATCATTACACCTTAAAAGACTTTCTAAAATACATAATCACAAGAAATCATAGTTTTTCATACTTCAAAATTGTAAAAGGGGTATAAATGATTAAATATAGACCTTGATTGAGTATCTTCTCTTGTATATGTGACAAAAATTGGCTTTTTAATTGTTATTTTACATTATTTTTTTTCAATTCTGGTTTGAATAGTTTTAATATGAAAAAAATATGGAGCAATAAAATTTCCCAAAATTCTTTTTTTTTTTTTTTTTGTCCGTTCAACTCAATTCTTTAAATCTAAGCCAAAAAAGAATTTTTATATACGAGTTCTCTTACGAGAAATACTAGATTTCGAAGTGACCCCATGTTACATTATTGTGTTGCACTCCTGACATCTGATATGTATTTTATTTAACATTGTTTTAAAAATTATAACATACAATAACCCATTCTTACTTTGTAAATCAATTTGTCGTTTTGGTATTTTTCATCGTTTACGGCAGGTTTTTCATAATTTGAAGACCTTTAAACATGATTATTTGCAAAGTGTAGTAGATATAAATTGTATTTAAAAATATATGTGAAATGATAAAAACTATTCCCTGAATTAACTGTAAAATTTCTGTAATTTGTTGATAGACATAGTGTTTTGAACATCAAATAGTATCAAACATTTTTTTTCAACTTATGTTTTAGTAAAGTTACATGTAGTTAAAAAGCATTGGTAATTATAAAGCAGTTTTGTTGCACTCCTGACTGCAGTAAAATTTAAAATTAAAACCATAGAACACAAAAACTCATACAGTGTTGGCAACATCAAGTGGTAATGAACTTGTGCAATATTTATAGTCCAATACTTCATAATTAAAACTGGTGAAAGTATTTAAAATTCGCATTTTTTCTGGAATTATTCCCTATTTATGCCAAAAAACTAGCTTAAATGTATATTTAGAATATAAAATATATTTTATAGCATATTTTCCTTTAGAGGACAAACACAGTAACCCACCAGAAAAATTCTACTCATCATTTTTCTTTATTTTTATTGGATGATTAATAATTATAACATATTTGTTGCACTCCTGACCAAAAGCATTGGGGCCTTTAAAGTAGAATTGTGAAGTGAATATTACACAAGAACTTGTTCAGTTGTTTCAGTGAAGTTGAGGAGGAATTACTTGAATTTTATGATAATTTTTTCGTGTGTTTATTTTAAACGTTCGTTTAAAAAATCACAAAAAAAAATAAATAAATAAAAATAAAAACACATCTGAATTGATAAAATTGAAAAAGGAATGAATTTAATTATTAAACTGTCAATAATTTAGTATTAAATTATACAAGAAGATCATTATTAATTAATGAATACTTCTAAGCATGAATAGAAGTGTTTTGTCACACAACTTGAATCTTTAAAAAAATGTGTTGCACTCCTGACCATAGAAATATAGATTTAAAGCACAGAGAGATCCTGTAATTGATAAATCTTAATCGGTAAAAATGTTCTTTGTGTCTTTATTTTCCAATATAAAAAATCAGAAAGTCATATAATGATAATAGTTTTTCCATGCTTGGGAGCAAAACATGAAATGTTGCACTCCTGACATTTTTGGGTATGCACATATACTTGATTCTCATTAATGCTGCTTGTGATTTATATAACATTTTTATGTTTTAAAATGTATATCAGTTATTGTTTTACACTTCGAAAATTCTTTTTTGTCTTAATTTTCTTTAAGAGTTTTACAATTGATTTTTTTTATTTTTTATTTTTTATTTTTTTTTTGGCAACACTACATTTTTTCTGTTGCACTCCTGACATTGTATAACATTTTTTTAACATCAGCCATGACCACGTCTTGATTAAACAGAAGTTACTATAGTCCACATTTAAAGCTCAATACTTTGAATATTATCAGGAAAGTCTTTATTTTCAACATAAACCATTATTATTTATTTCACAGATCTCCAAAAAATATTGAAATTTCAAAATGTCACAAAAAGGTGTTGCACTCCTGACATTTTTAGCATCATTTTTGGGTATAACATTTTTGTTAATTGAGATATTAAACGAGATATTTGGCAGGTATTTAGACAATTGTACACTATCTAAAGACATATGCTGAGACATAGAAATCTATTTTTATTGCCTGCATTTTTAGTGTGAGTTGATAAATATACGTTTGGTCATTGTTTTTAATTCACCCATATACGAGAGTTGTCCCAGAGAAAAGCGAACATTTTCAATATTTTATGTTTCACTAATATTACAGAATTAAAAATTGGCATACATTAAAATCAACATTTTAAAAATATATCTCAGAAATTTTAGTACAATTTCCTTTAAAATAACATTTTTTTTCTTTGGTAAAGGAATCATTCAAAATAGCTTCTGGCGCATCACCGACGACGTCGAAACTAGCTCGGAGAGTTTCTGAGTTTGTTCAGGAATCGTGAGTCTTTAAAAATTCGTTCGAAGCATAAATTCGATACTGCATTTATTTTCTTTCAATTACCGAGTTCTCCATTTAACATGTACTACAGTTAAACATAAATCAAAGAATACATTCTTTTAATACATAATTTCCCAACACTGATCATAAATCTAACTGTTCGAATACTTAACGGTGGTCTCCACGTATGACGTCCAGCTCTAGGCTTTTCAGTTTGTCGTCATTCTGTTGGTCTACCAAATGCTTCTTCCATCGGATATTCATTCCATTCATCTTAAAAGTATTAACTATGTATAAAACTGTCATTGATTCATGTATTTGTGTCGTCTTCGTTCCCAGCTCTTTTTCCGTATGAACAGGAGTCAGACCCCGCTCCACACAACTTTAGGGAACATTAATATTGGATCATTTCTTCTTAGCAAAAATGAAATAATTAGAAATTTACTCGACCACATAGAAGAGTAGATTGGTCCTTCGGATGAGACCATATAAAATCGAGGACCCGTGTCGCAGTTGGTGCTGGACGAAAAAGATCCCCGACTGTTCAAGGGCCGTACAAGCCAAGTACAGGTCTAAATTTGCAACCCTCTACATCTTACCGAATGTGCAAGAGTTCATTAGCAAATTACACTTGTCCTAATTACAAAGGGATAGTTCGTGACGGAAGGCATAGAGTTAACTTTTTCCCTTAAACGTTTGGTGAAAATACGTGACAAATAAACATCAGTCTGTTTAGATTAGATGCCAAGTTGTGAATCGTATTTTACATAAAACTGTTTTACAACCTAATGAAAGATGATAATACGACACGTCCCCCTTGGTACATGCAAAACCATTTCAAAAAGTGCAAAGTTGAGTTTAATGCTACAAAAGCAATTTCTTATGAATGGGCCTACTTTTTAAAGTACATTCTATCATCATATAACTGTGCAGAGTATTCTTTTTATTTAGATATAACATTTTTGGCACCTAACATTGATGATTATACATTATACTTTGTATATCATCAGATTCAATAAGCTCCCTTCTATTCTAAGCGTGTTTGTAGACGAACGTTTCTTTGCCTTCCGATCCGTCCATCAAAGGCATACACAGGATGAACATGAGCCTTTTAAACAACTAAATATCTACTGAAAGATCTTGAAATAAATACAAATTATTGTTCAATTTGATAAATATATTCACTCTTTATTTAAACATTTTAATGCTTCTTTGTAGAATTTTACCACATCTCCTGCCCGACCCCCCCCCCTTCCACACACCCACACCCACACAATCCAAAAAAGAATATAAACAACGTCTGAGATGATAGGAATTGTAATTTTTCTTATTCAAAAATGAGAAGGTTTTCTGAATGCGGTATTGGAAAAAATTCATAAATCAGCATCAGCATAAGCAAAATAAGCAGCGGCATTTATCAATATCAACAATTTCAGCAAGTAAAAACAGTCTAACGTAGCTAGCATTGACCTTTGTAGAATAGTGTGTGACAAATGAGCTTCAAATAAAAAAGGCAATAAAAGTTATCTTAATATTTTAAAATTATAATTTCATGAAATATTTCAGAATATTACAACAAGATTTTTTAGCTTAAATTTGTATTGCTGAAATTAATGTGCATACTTCCACTAGCATAGTCATACAACCGATTGTATTTTAATGTATCTAGATTTAAAAGCAGAAAAGATAGTCTCACTATAATAACTAGAATAAGTGGATCTAGCATTATTTTTGGCAGGTATAGTAAAATGCAGGAAAAATTCAAACCAGCATGCAATTAGATGATTTTCATGCACCGAAAATCTCGTACATGTATATGATCAAATTTCAAAAATTAAATGAAGACATTTGAAGTGAAGAAAAAAAATGATGTCTCAGAATTTTTTAAAAACATTTTTATAATGCCTGATGAATATTTGTCTAAAATTCAGGAGCTGAATCGTAAATTCATTGATTAATAACTGCCATTATTTTCCTTATTCTAAAAAATGAGTGACTATGTTATTATCATTATTTTACACCAATAATCTTATGATGAACATTAACCAAGACATTTATTTTCATACGTTAAGACATAAAGAATATTATCAAAAACTATAATTTCAATTTTAAATTTTGTGTTGTTTTGACAATACACCATGTAAGTTGTTACAAGAGTTGTAATTGATTCCTGACTTGGTAACAAGATAGACGGTAACACAATGGAATCTGTCAAAATATCTTTATACATGTAGCTATTTAATGTTGCTTTAAAGAATCGAAGTGTCACCACTAAAAGAAAAACAGCAGGAAAGCGACAAAACAAAAATTACTTCCCAAGTATTAAAATAAAAGCTTTAATTTTCCAAAGTTCTACGTTTGATATCCTCCCAACTTTAACCTCGTATACCGTCACGGTAGCTCAGTCTGTAGAGCGCTCGCTCGGTAATCGAAGGCCGTGTGTTCGAATCACGGCCGCGATTAACCTTAGTCGATTAAAAAAAAATATGTAGCAACTGTTCCTTAGCCCATTGCTAGCGCTTGGCACTTTGAAGTGAAAGTTGTGGATCCTTCGGATGAGAACTTAAAAAAACCGAGGTCCTGTGTCACAGTAAGCGTAAGAACCCTCACTGCTAAATGGCCCTGAGTGCTTAGTAAAACCTAAATTTGAAGCCCTTCACCGATATATTTCGAAGTCTCTATCTATGTAAGTTAAAAATTCTTAAATGGGGCGTTAATCATTATTTAATCAATCAATCAATCAATCATACATTGTATTAGGCTTGCAAGTTTTTTTCTCCTCAACTCTTAATTACGTTTATAAAATCTATTATTTACGCTCGCTTTTTCCTTTTCTCTTTCTTATAAGGAAAATTTTGAACTCGATCCTGACCCATTTTCAGAGATATTTTGTTACCAAGCTGATAGTGGGGGAGAAAAACTTGCAATCCTAAAACAAAGAGGAGGTGCATATGGAGAGGTTTTCAAACGTACAACATTGAAAAATTAAAAGTAGAATAACTTTTTTTTAAATAATTGGGAGGTATTTTTTTCTTATTTCCTCCGGATTTTAATTCATGATATGACTTAAACAATGAAATTCATAGAAAGAAAACATTTTAATATCATGAAATGATACAGCTTTATATATTCCCTTACCAGAACCTAAACCACACATTAAGGTAAAATATAAGCATTTAATTCATCTTGTATAACATCAGTAAGCAATCATTAACGAATAGAGCAATCAGGTCATCAGGGAAAATACCTCACATGTAAGTAAATCTTAAGTATTTGCGTATATATCTTTTAAAATGAAGAGGTGAAGATAAGGAACAGTAAACTATCTTTAAAAAATCTACAAACAATACAAATTTGTGAATATGGCATAAAACACAGAGCCTCTGAAAAACCAGTGGTGGGATTACGAGGGGTGATCAAAAAGTTCGCGAACTATCTCTATATTTAAAAAACCACAATTCAGATCAGAATGAAATTTGGCACACATATAGTTATACACATGTTCTATAAATAGCAGACGTTAAATAATGTTTTGCTCCGTATTTGTGACGTCACAATGTGAAAATAACGTCAGTATGTGGTAACTTGTGACAAAAAATGGTTGACTCAGTCGTACTCGAGCAACGAACGGCTGTAAAGTTTAACGTATATTTCGGAAATTCCTTAGCAGTAGAATATGATAATTTGTACAAGGTCTATGAAGACAAAAGACTTACCAGAAATTCAATCATTAATTGGATTGAATGTTTTAGTGAAGGCAGGGGGATCGTTAAAAATGATGTTTGTTCTGTTGCCCAGCGAGAGCAAGCCGGTAAAAAGATGTGTCCTTAGTTGAGCAATTTGTTTTAAAAGATCGCCGAATTACAGTAAGAAAAATAGTTGAATATCTGAGCAATAATATAATTATTAAATCCCTAAAATATCGTTTACGTTAGACTTCAAACATATGAGATATGAAAAAATGAAGGCGCCCATGCTTTTTCCACATTGGATAAACGACGCTCCCGAGACAGAGGACTCGGGTTGTGATGGTCGCTATGCTAATCCTGGGAAGGAATATCCTTATCCACCCATCCTATTGCCGAGATTTGGCCATTTCTGACAGATAATCCGTTGTTGTTATAAAAAAAATTACTTGCATGATAAGAAATATAAGACTCGGAAAAATCTCTTTCTTCTGTGAACAGACCGCTACGAAGCATGTCACGTGACCACCTGGATCA
Organism: Saccostrea echinata; assembly: GCF_033153115.1. Taxonomy (NCBI): domain Eukaryota; kingdom Metazoa; phylum Mollusca; class Bivalvia; order Ostreida; family Ostreidae; genus Saccostrea; species Saccostrea echinata. The sequence goes on from NW_026889792.1 coordinate 3,315,011, forward strand.
CGTGATTCGCGCATGGGCAGAACAATGGCAGATGTGCATTAAAATCGGAGAGGACTACTTTAAAAAATAATGAACACTAAAGCCTCATTTTATCTCTTTCAAGGAAGTAATTCAATTAGTTCGCGAACTTTTTGATCACCCCTCGTACATGTATGTGCGTAGAAAGGGTATGGATAACCTGTAGACTTGTCAAACCTGCCGTAGTCCATGAGTCATATTCCATATCAATTAACGATAATTAGCATGAATTGTTTAAGAAAGCTTATCTATCTCACTAATGAAAATAAATCTAATGCATTTTTGAATCTATTATTTTTTTTTTTACCAATAATTACGGAGTGTATCCATATGACACTCATTGCTCAGTTGCTACTTTCCTTTGCTGTTTTATGCTACATGTTAAATCCATCACGTGCACTCAAAACATGTGGCAATATTTAAGAAAAAGATCATCTATGTGTTTGTCTAGCAGCCAAGATTTTTAATGTGCTTTAATTTCATTTTTTGCCCTTATTAAAGCAAGTTCAACAACAGGTTACCCTTTTTAAATAACATAACCTGATCAAATTTTAAAATGTTACTTATAAAATCATATTCTTTAAGACTTGTCATGAACATTAAAAGTACCTGAGGAATAAATAACAAATGTAAGATCGAATGCTGATGTCCAACGTCTGTCTTTCAACAAGACTTTCTTCAATATTTATCTCCCAAAAGGTGGTAAATTATTCATTTCTGTAAATAATGTTAAAAGTGCAAAAGATGGTGCCTTTGAATGGATTATAAGTTGGGAAAACCTATCCCTAATTTGAATATCAGTTTTTGCATATTCATTTCCGGTATTAGTTTATATTTCGGTCTTCAATTCATTGACCTGAAAAATGGAAGAAATTGAGCTCAATACCCTTATGTTCCACTCTCAAGTGGATATATATTCATCGATAAACATTTCAACGACACTGAGTTAAGTGCCTTCAGAACATTATTATCTATTTAAATTGCTAGATTCATTGTCTAAAGAGTTTTGGTATTTCTGATAAAAAAAAAAAAATAAGATATGAAAACAGTTTCACCTAAGAAAACATGATTATCAACGAAATGTATTTAGATAACGAACAGTATTCAAGCTCAAAAGTCCATTAAGCATTAAATTTTGGAGCAGAGCAAATACGGACCTCTAAAACATCAAAGGTGGGATCAGGTGCCATGGAGGAGTGAGCATCCCCTGCCGACTGGTCACACCTGCTGTGTGCTCCTTGTCATGACAGATCATTTTCGACCTATCTTGGGCTTCAAGTGAAAATGATTTCCTAAAGCTTATTGAACATCACTAGGACACCACCTATCCTCTTTCAAAATATGATTTGGCTACTGCATCAAATTTAAGAGGAAGTCTGGGAACCAGGTTTTTGTATATAAAAAAGAAGAAGTCATTTTTGACCCGATTTTGCCTCCCAGGTAAAATTGAAAATACCAAAACCTTACTGCAAATCAACATACCCCAACTACATGTATCATATCCCAAAAGATTAATGTGTTACTGCTTAAAATTAAAGAAGAGCTTGAAGAAGAAGGAAGTATAACAGACGAGCGGGAGGACAAGGGTAACAACAATATGCCTTAATTTTTTTCGAAAATGTGGGTATAAAAATAACACAGCACTGTTTTTGATAGGTATACACTTTCAGATTTCTTCAAAATCAGCAAGGCTAAACTTTTTACCTGCAATACATTAAATCTGTAAGCTGGATATGTGAATTCATATTTGTTGTGTTTAATTCCACACTAATAAAGGAGTTATCGCCACATTAATTCCCAGAAATAATTATACTTCTCTCATGAGAGCTCTGGTTTATAGGATTGTTGAAATATCTGCTATCACGCCATAAGATAAGCACCCCTTTAAAACTCAATTGTCTACTCAAAATAAAGCTACTTTTTCTTTGTTTAATTTAAATGCATAAAAAGAAAGACATTTTAGATAATTCCTTCCGAATACTATAAAACATTTAAAAACATTTTTTTAAAGTAATAACATGTATATTATTTGAGTACGATGTGATTATTTTAAATGTTTTATTATTACTTTTGACGTCATCATCTATATTCGTTTATAATATATTTTCAAAGAATCACACATATATTGAATTTAATGAACTTAGATATTCAAATTAATGTACATGTATATTGACATCATGACAGACAATAAATTTTGAAGTTAATGAATGAACTGCTTATCATTCATGTTTTTCTAGCAGTTCGTGTATGTATATATATATATCTTATAATCAAGAGAAATTTCGTTAACTTTTTTATATAAAACGCCCATTAAGTTTAATCAAGAAAATTAAATAAGGAAATTTTATTTTCTTGAAAGTTCTAAGAGTAACTATTGCACGCCTTTTTAATGTTAACTTTTACACGGTACCAATTTTAACGCACCAGATGCGCCTTCGACAAATTATATCTCTTCAGAGATGATCATGAAACGTTGGCAATCCGAAATATTTAAATGAAAAAAAAACTTTGAAGAGCTGAAAAAGGGGGTTGGAAAAGACTGGAGCCAAATACGTCGAAGGATCACAACTATGCATGAGGGAGATAATCCCTAATTTGAAATAAATTTCTAAATTTTATCAGAGTAATTAAATAATATCCGTATTTGAGGCTTGTACCTTAGTACTTAGCAACTGGACTGTAGAGATCCTCAGGGACAAATGCCTATGTAATCAAATAAACAGCAAGAAGATGTATGAACACCATATTCATTTTCAATTAGCCTTGGTTTTATCAAACCAATGTATTCTGAGATCATTAACAGTATAAATGATAGAGTGTGTTTATGTTAATGGTGTGCAAAACGTTACAGATTTTTATTTAATTTTTTTTATATTTATTTATATTGAATCTTAAGCTGTTTTTGTTTTTAGAGATGAAATTAACGTTGATGCCTATTTTTAGTAAATCTATTTCGTATATATTTAGATTTGAAAACATCCATTATGATATTCCAATCTACTGTTAAGAGCTGCATACATTGAACCATTTTTTAGAGTGGATAGAAGATATTCAATTTTTTGTAGTTGGATATTGGATTTATTTCACGAGTGGGACAGGATTTTTTGACATTTTCACGAAAGCAAAACACGAGTGAAAACAAAACATCCTGTCTCACGAGTGAAATAAATCCCAAATCCTACTACAAAACACTGAATTTTCTGTTAATTAAATGTTCCTTGATTTCCCTTTGTCCCTGTCCTTTCTTCAAACAGACGTCATAGCTGAGTGGTTGAGACGTCATAGTTTAGCAATTGTGAAATTGAAAACATTGTAACATAATTTTAGCAACATATTTGTGGAGTCTCTATCAAGATAGTTAATTTACTATCTCTGTCACATGACAGGCCAGATAATATTTTTTACTTACTTTGATATCCTTTCCTACTATGACAGAATGTCATTTTGATATCCTTTAACACTATGACAGAGTATCATTTTTACCAATGAATAAATCACAGTATTTTGCTGTTGAAATAGTAATAAAATACATCTATTTCGAGGTATCTACGAGGGTTGATCGAAAAGTTATGTCACAATTGCTATGAAACCTTTTTTTTTTTTTTTTAAATCGAATGTCATGAAAATTAAATACTAATACCTCTATCTATTTTTTGTTTGCGTGAAGGAGGGGTCCTTCTAATATTTATTGTATTTTGAAATATGAGATGTTTCACACATTCAAAAACACAATATCCCTAAGTGGCGGTATCGATTAGATTAAATTTGACAGTTTTATTTTAAAAGCAAAGTCAGATAAAAATCATAACCTTTTTCAACGAGATTCAGAATAAAAAATACTGTTGCCAGTCATCTGATGTCTACTTCTATCTCAAAAATTAAGCATTTTTTTTTTTTTTTTTTTTTTTTTTTTTTTTGCATAAACAGATCTCACCAAATAATGTCTATTAGATGATATTTCCAACTTAAGATAAATAATTTACCTTAAATACATACTATCTAATCCGAATTTCTTCTGTTTTCTTAATCTTTTGGGGATTATAAGTTATTCTTATATGCTTCGTATGTTTATTTTTTTTTTTATTTTCACTAATGATAAAGTAGTCAAATAAAGATTCAAAATGATACAAAAACAAAATGATGTGGCCGTTTAAAACACTTTTTTTCTGATCGTATGCTGAAATCTGCTCTTTGATTAGGAGCTTTCAAAAGCAAATAAGATTGTTGTTTGTTTAGAAAAAAAATATTTATTTGATATCTTCTAAATCTAAGTCCATGGTTATTATTTCAGCCACATTAAAAAAAAATTTAAAAAACAATTTTGAAAAATCTAACTAAATCCTTTGTTCTGTAGTAATTTAAAGGAGCAGTAAGTAAAAGGAGATATTTTCTTACGCCGAACTTCTGCCAAATATTTAAGTTGCTGCTTGATCTTAAACCCAGATTACCATTTCTTCTCAAAGTTGTACGATTATGAGAAGGAAAGATTGATTGATTGTATGAGTTTCACGTTCCATCTTTTATTTTATGTACACTCACAACATTTCGCTGCACGTTTAAAGCTATTACATTATAGAATTAACCTTTAAATACTGCATTCGCATACTCACTTTTCTTTGTGGATCTAGCGAACGTAGCGTCGAATTTAAGAGAAAGTGACGTGAACTAAAGGGAAAAATGGATATAATGGACAGTAATCAAGCTCAAAAGGTTCATTCTTCAGCCACTCCGTTTTACCTTAAATCTGTTTTTCTTTTGCCGTCCATTTACCCTGCAACTTTTGTAGTTTTTTTTTTTTATATTAATCATTCCACAAATTAGTAGTAAATATTTTAGATGTCATCTGGGTTAAGTCAGGTTAAAATCTTCTCACTATTTTGACTGAAAAAGGAAATCAAGGTATTGAAAGTACTTTTGAGCTCTGCCATTCAGTGACCTCTACACACCTTTCAGTGACCATTCAGTTGACTGAATGGTGCAGGTTTGTCCTGTGTGAAATATCAGTTGTCAAATATGCATAGCTAAAATAAAAAAAAAATACTCTCTCAAAAGCAGTTTACTAAAAATGTGAATAAATAAAATAATGTTAGGCATTGCTGTTATTTTCAATGACCCCTATAACATTTTGATGTCGTGAGAAAACTTCAGTTAATTACAATTATTATTCTGCATTCAGTTTTAGTCATCATTATCGGTTATGATATCATTCATTTGTACAACTCAGCAAAATTATAGGACCTCATACCGATGTGATAACTCGTTACACTAGTTGTATGGCATGTCAAACGTTGCAATATTGAATCTTTTCCATTTGTATTGTATATTGAATTTTCCATTTATATTCTATAATTTTCCATTTACATTCTATAATTTTCCATTTGTATTGTATAATTTTTCGTTTGTGTTGTTTAATTTTATTTGTATTCTATAATTTTCCATTTGTATTGTATGATTTTTATTTGTATAGTATAACTTTCCATTTGTATTCTATAATTTTCCATTTGATTTTTTATATTTCCATTTTACAATACAAATGGAAAAGTATACAATATAAATAAAAAATATACAATACAAATGGAGAATTATTGAATACAAATAAAAAAAATTACAATGCAAATGAAAAAAATTATAGAATACAAATAAAAATTCTTCAATGCAAATGAAAAATTATAGACTACAAATGAAATTTTTATAATACAAATGGAAAATTTTACAATACAAATGGAAAAGATCGAATATTGCAACGTTTGACATGCCATATAGTTGTTATATATGTAAAGAGGTTTTTCTTTTATTCCGTTGATTAAACTTAGAACTATTTACCTAGTGTCGTCAAGTAAAAAAAAAAAATAATTCTAAGATTCTTAAAATATGAGATATAAAAAAAATCATCAGGAGGTGCTCTTGAAATATCGGAAGATCACGCGAGGATGTATTTATTTATTTTGTAGGAAAGAAAAAAAAACTAGTAATAATAAATAAATTCCGCGCCATAGCAAGAGTCAGCATTTTCGTGTAGATGGCTATATATAATGTGCAAATCATGTCCAAATTTAAACACACCCATGTTATCGCTTTGTTTTAAAATGCCTCTACACACAAATTAAACTTACATTGACTAATCGTCCAAATCATGAAAGTTAAAGAAAATCAACATAACTAAGCGTTGATCAGTTAACCTTTTTCATCCCTTGCATCTGAATCTGAGCACAGGGATGGGGTAATTGAAATGAGTAATTGTAATTTACTGTATTTAAATACATTTTTTTCAAAGTAATTGAAAGTATTTGTAATTGAGTCTGCTTTCAATTACAAGTAATTGAATGTGTTTAAATACATTCCAAAAATGTCATGTATTTTTCAATTACATTTTAATTACATTTCAAATACTATATTTTTCAAGTTACATATTGCAAAAAAAGGTGTTTTATTCTGATGCATACCAGTACTGTTTGGCATGAGTTTGTGTTTATTCAATAATTAAATACTGTTTATACAGCATAAACACACTGGTCATGCCAATAGAAAAAGTCAAATTTAATAATATTGTGGCTTCAAAATATTCATGTATTTGTTCTTTAAATGTTTTAGAAATAAAACTAAAGTAATTGATATGTATTTAATTATATTCATCAAAATAAATGACAGTAATTAATTACATTTGTTAAAATCAATGTAATTGTAATTACAAGTAATTGACAAAATTATCAATATATTTGAAAGTTAATTATCAATATATTTGAAAGTTAATTACATTTCAAAGTAATTGACCCCATCCCAGTCTAAGCATACATTCAGATTTATGCAAAAGGTATGAATTAAGAAATAATATTTGGACAAAATTAAAATATATTTGATACAACAATTGTTATAAAACAACCCTGGCTGTATAGACTATTAAAAAGAAAAATGCAAGAGTTTAAAAAAAAAAACAGATTTGTGCATGGTCTGAAAGTGAGTGCCGAAAAGTAACGGTTACATAGGAAATCTCATTTCCCTTGCAGCGATAGAAAACAACCCAAAGTTGTGTTTATCTTAGCATTCTTAAAAATATTTTACATAAATAAATGAAGTTTTAGGGTAAAAATCATAATAGTCAGAAGTATTAATGTGTCAAATTTTCTTGATGACATTCGATTATTAAAGAGTTAATTAATAGCAGTTGTGACATTACTTTCGGAATAACCCTCCTATTTTCATTTTTAGAATTGAAAATATTTAAACCTTTCAAATATTTAAAGTGGGATTTCATCTAGACTTCGACATTCCTATTATCAAGAGAAGAATCAGTCTATATTCTGATTTTCTTATTTTCATGTTCAGAGTGGAATTGCCTATATTTCGATATTTCCATTTTCATTTTGAGAGTGGCATTCAAATCTTCCAAATAAAAGTGCATAGTGGGAATCATATCGTTTTAATCAGACTGCATAGACAAAATGGAATATATCCATATTTTCGATATTTATATT